>NC_056726.1:1842341080-1842378580 GCF_019279795.1 Protopterus annectens | reverse complement strand
TGATAAGAGGAAGATGAGAATTCTTTACACTTTGTTGTTTTCTAGGAGCCAAATTATAGCATGGAGTAAGCGGTTAAGTAAACAGCTTAATGGGTTATGGGCAAGGCAGAATAGCAACGGTGACAGTGAGTCACCCTGGAATATCTCCTTTTGAAATTTTATCCCTGGGATAATAATTTGTCCTTTATCATGGCTTAATTGCAAAGTGGTCTGCTACTGTTTCATGGTCACTGTAATGTAGTCAGTGTAGGGTGTATCATACACATTTTTAAGCACTCTTTTATCCATGAATGTGGGATACTATCAAATGCCATACTTAGATTCTTCCCTTTTTTACAGTTCTCCACTATGACTATTTAACAACACATGATCCTTTGTTCCATCTGACTTTCTTTTATTGCCAGTTTCTTTTACTGCCATAACTGAATTTTCTTCTAAATGACTATAAATTCTGTCAGCATCAATTCCCGTGTATAGTTTATACATTGTCGGAAGGCAAGTTATTGGGCTATAATTTTTAGGGTAGCTTGCGGATTTACTCTTAAGTAGGAGCATTGTTTTTCCTGTTGTTAGACAGGTTGGTGTCTGTTCAGGGTGCACATATAAATAGTTCTTACTCATGGCTAAATCTTCATGCAAAGTTGTTAATACTTTTAACCAAAAGTTAAGTACTGCATCTGGGCCTAGGGTTTTCCAATCAGAGGCTTTTCTTAAATTTGTTTCAGTCTCTCTGACTCTTACTTCATCCTGTTCCATATCCTCTATCTTTAAACTTCTTATTCATTCTTTTACATCTTCTATCCATTTAACATCTTTGTTATGTTCCACAGGATCTTCATAGATACTTGTCCAAAATGTATTTATTTCTTATTTTTTTTGCAGTCTTTTAATTCCTTTTACCTTGTTTCCCAATTCTCTATAAAACCTTTTTCAGTCATCAATAAATTATTTTGTACTTTTCCCATATATTTATCTGTGTATCTTCTAAGTTTTTCCACCTGTGCTGAAATTTTTAGTTTATCTCCAATAGTGCATAATAGATCCTGGTCTGTTTTAATCCTGTGCATTGCTTTTATCACATCTATCTTTCTTAGTATTTTTATTGATCTATTCCCTCTTCTATAGTCTTCTGACAGTGACACTTCTAGTCTTAATTACTTTATAGTTTTCTCTATTCGATACTTTCATGATGATATTCAATTTATCCCCTTCTTTTCCCACAATACCCTGTGTTCTTGTGGTAGAACTTCAGCAGTTATTAATTTAGCTGCACAGCAATATATCCTGTTTACTTCTGTTATATCACCTGGATCTCTATGGACAGTCCTAATTACTGTGTTAATTTGTTTTATCAGACTTCTGACTTTTGGGGTTTTATTGACCTTCTGCTGTCTTTTTCTTTCATTGATCTTAATATATCTATCTATGTCTATTAAATCAAGCAACTCTTCTCTTAGCTCATTTTCTTCCAAACTGAGGGCACATCCCTTGTTTTCCATTTCCTGTGGACATTCTATAGACAGTTCTATAGCATCTTCCTGTGGCACATTCTCTTCAATTTCATCCTGTATCATCTGTTGCTCTGTCGTATGGGAACTCACTGGCCTATCACTCCTCAACATGGACTGCATCAGTTTGCACAGTTTCCTGTTCCTTCCCTTGCTGTCTAGCTTTAGGTGAACATTTATACTGGTTTCCTGTGGAAGGCTCTAAAATATATTCATATGGCACCTGACCAATTGCTTCCTGTTCTATTGTTTTGCCCTTACTTTGAATATCCATTGCTCCATCCTGTTGTGGTGCTTTCTGAATTAGATTTTCCATACTGGATCCTTCACTTCACAGGTACTCCATAACCTCAGTTTCTATTTCTTTAACTTCTCCATTACTAACCTCCTTTTCTACTTTTCCGATTTGTCTCCTTATTTTTTGTATTGTTAACTTTTCCATGTCTGGATTTCCTTGCCTGTATTTCTATTCAAATATCTTTGGTGTTGCTCTTTTTGTATTGGTTAGTTTTGCTTTCTCCTTTGCATAACTATTACACCATATTAAATCTCTTTTTCTTTCCCATGTCCATATTTCTTCTTCAGATGTCTCTTGATCTTCCTGCTTTTCCTTACTTTGGGACTCACTCCATCGTGTGTTGTAACCTGCGTTAGACCTTCTACACCAAATCCTTCGCTTCGCAAGCATCCATAATTTCAACTTCTTTTTTTTTTTATTTCTATTTTACTTGTCTTCTTTTCTATGTTCCCTCTTTGTGATATTATTTTTTTATTGTGAAATTTTCCATATCCGGATGCCTTTGCCTGTATTTCTCTTCAAATATCTTTGGGGCTGCTTTCTTTATATTGATTAATTTGCCTTTCGCCTTTGTATAAATATTGCACCATATCAAATCTGTGTTTCTTTCCCATGTCCATATTTCTTTTTTGTACTTTTCAAATGTCTCTAGGTTTTGCTGCTTATATTTTCACACTTCCTCAGATTCTTCTTTTTCCAAACAGATCAAAGTTTCTTGATCTATATACTGTTTTTCACAAATATGTTCTACTAATGAACACAATTTTTCATTTTAAGCTTCTGACAGTTTTTCCTGTGAAAGTATTTTTCTTTCCTCTAATTTCTCTCTTAATCATTTTGTATATCTTGCGTCTGGTAATTCTGGGTTTTTTGCATAATAGTAACAATATGTAATTTCTTTCTTATCCTCAACAGTCAACTTTATCATCTTTATGGCTCTTTAGTCTATCAGCTTTTGTGATTTTTGTGGACTACTATTTCCTTCTACAACACTTCCTTCTCCGGCACGATCAGGTTTCACCTCATATCATGCGTTCCGGCCCCAAAATCCAGACAACACCAAGAAGGGAGGGGGGTGTCTATATTCATCAAGGACACCCACACCTCAAGGTTGGTGGCAATGCACGATGCATCGGAGACCATCCAGGTGCAATTAACCGTAGGCAAGACTGCTCTGCAATTTGTAGCATGTTACAGGCCACCCGCTCAATCTCAGGAACCTCACATAGCTTTCCTGAAAACACTGGAGGGGATAAATGTATCTCCAAACACCATCATACTAGGTGACTTCAACTACCCGAATATAGACTGGGATCACTACTCAAGCCCCAACACTCTAGCCCAAAGGTTCCTAGAGTTCATAAACTCAAATGCCATGGAACAACTAGTCACCATCCCCACAAGAGGAGAAAACATACTAGATCTCATCATCATGGGGTCACAATGTTCAACACCGGAAGTATACCCCTCACTGGTGAGATCAGACCATAAACTAATCTCACTGGAAGTCCACCCCCCCCACCTGAGATAAAAAAGACCACAGTGAAGAACTTCTCAAAAGCCGACTTCACACTTTTAAAAACTGGTGTGGTCTCCTTTAAGGCCCCCGAGCCTGCGGAAACCATTACTCAAGCCGCTGAATCACTTACAAATGCCTTCTACCAGCACCTACAGGACTGCATGGATCAGGCAATCCCAAACAAAACAAAGACTCTTTGTACCAAAGGCAAGCGTCCAGTCTGGTGGACCCCAGCCATAAACAAACTTTACAACAAAAGGAGGAAGCTACTACAAGATAGAGCAAAATCCTTAAAAGGGAAAACACCTTTGATCATTATAAGTAAAAAACTAAGAGCTCTCATAAAATCATCCAAGGCAAATTTTGAGAGAAAAATCACTAAGGACTCAAAAGAAAATCATAAGGCCTTCTTTAGCTATGTTAGAAACCTGGGAGGAAACTCCCAGATATGCTCAGAATTAGTTCAAAATGATGTAAAAATTACTGAACCTACAGACATTGCCAACATACTGGCTGACAGGTTCAGTGCAAACTTCTCCCCCCCAAAAGGTGAGATATCTATACCAGAGGATTGTAACCCCCCAAACATCTCAAGCGCTCAGGTGAGAACTGCTCTCTCCAAGGCAAAAAACACAGCATCCATGGGACCAGATGGTGTCCCCGGTTGTGTGCTCCACGAACTCAATGAGGAATTAAACCCACAGTTAGGGCAGCTGTTTAATCTTAGCCTCACCTCAGGATACGTGCCTAAGGAGTGGCGTACGGCAACTGTGGTCCCACTTCACAAAGGCGGTGCCTCCACTGACCCTGGAAATTACCGTCCCATCAGCTTGACAAGCCTGATCTGCAAAGCTATGGAGAGGATCATAATGGAACTCATAAATAAAGACATAGGGGACTTGCAGACTTTGGATCTGACCCAGTTTGGCTTTGTCAAAGGCAGATCATGCCTTTTAAACTTGATTGACTTTTTCAAAACAGTCACCAAGGCCATTGATGAGGGAAAGGCAGTCCACACAGCCTGCCTTGACCTGGCAAAGGCTTTCAACACAATACCCCACTCAGGTATCTTTGAAAAACTCATCAGCTTAAATGTAAACCCATACGTCACAAGATGGGTTGCAAACTGGCTAAGTGACAGAACCCACAGGGTCAGAGTTGCTGGCGCCATGTCAGACTCAAAGCCTGTCACAAGTGGTGTCCCACAGGGCTCTGTCCTGGGCCCACTCCTGTTCGGCATCTACTTTTCAGAAGTACAAGCAAACACAGGAGGATTATGGCTGACAAAATTTGCAGATGACTGCAAACTGGGCGCCATAGTTGAGAACACATCTGACACAGATATCCTTCAGAAGGGTCTTATAGAAATGGATAACTGGTGCCAGAGCCATGGCCTAAAGTTAAACGCCAAAAATGCATAGTCATACCCTTTGGGAAAAACAAGGTTACCCCTAGCTACCATATAGGCGGCAACCCACTGAGCTCAGAAGATGTTATCAGGGATCTGGGGACCCAGGTTGACAGTAACCTTTCGTTTGACACTCACGTTGCCAAAGTAGTTAGGAAGACCTTCTACATTGCCCACCTGATCATGAAGGGATTCACATCTAGATCAAGGGAAGTCAGCGTCCCCCTGTACTCATCGCTCATCAGACCAATGACTGAGTACAATGCCCCATTCGGAATGTATCTGACACGACACCTGCAGCAACTGGAAAGGCCCCAAAAATTCCTCACCAAAAGGATAAAGGGTCTCAAAAATATGTCCTATGCTGCCCGACTGAAGGAACTGCAGCTCTATTCAGTCACTTACCGTCTGCTCAGAGGTGACCTATGCCTGACATACAAGGCCATGTCCAACCCAGAATAGATGAACATGCTTCACCTCAAAAAATCTAGATCCCTCAGAACTACAAGTGCGGGAGACTTAAACCTTGACACGGTTATTAATAGGACATGCTGGAGGGACAGATTCATCACCCAGAGACTCCCTATGCTGTGGAACAAAATCCCGGTACATGTGAGGCAGAGCACCTCACTGGCTTTGTTCAAGAGAAATCTTGACCAATGGATGGGAGATTGCAGATATACCCCAGGGATTATCTCAGTGTCACTGCTTGACAGAGGCACAGCAAAATAATGGGCATAGTATCCTCCAAACTAAAGGGGTGGCGAAAGCCACAAAACTCTGGGCTAGGCTTATAAATGCCCTTGGGCAGATAGCCTAGTATAAACCTATGAACCTATGAACAGGTGAGGCCATCCTCCCCCTGGGCCTGGTCTAGCCCCATTGTAGGAATGCTTCTCTATTTTGAGGATTCTACACTGTCATCTTTTCCAGTCTTGGCACTAGTGTGCCCACCAGGATTGGGCAATTTTTTTATCCTGGGTCTTGTGCATCCAGCTCTCTTTTTTAATTTTTAACCTACTTCTGTCTATGATATATGCTATATAAATGGTTTACCTATAAATAGTCGCACGATGTATGTGCGAACAATGAATTTATGAAAACTAATACAGACACACTCAAAACAGCGATGTACAACTTTACAAACACATATCATCGAACAGATTGCATACCAAATCCAGCAACTAAATGCACCAGAATTCCCTACCGCTATGGAATCAGGAACAATTGCTATCATGGGTCTGGGGGGGGGGGGACGCAGGTCCAGTATTCGGTTGGGTGGCATCGCAGTTCGATGCGTCAACTGCCGACAATCTGAATAGCTGACATTTCATCCTGCAACATTATTCATCGCTATTCTAACCATTCGACATGTTAATTTTCATGTTTTTCAAGGTAAACCTATATAAATACAGTCTATATATCAGTGTCGTTGTGGTGAGATTTTGTGAAAAACAAGGTCTACCTCGTGAAGGTACTCACCAAGAATTGAGAATGAATTCAGTTTCAGCAATAATACTCTCCTTTACTTGCTGACTTATCTCTCCATTTGGACCCATCTCTAGGATTATTGCTCAGCTTCTACATCAGGTAAGTTCAAATAATCTTCTTTCTGAAATGCAGTATGGTTTCAGAACCCACCACAGTGCAACCACCACCCTCCTTCACTTTTTCAAGATTATAAATCAGCATAGAAACAATGGTAAACTAGTGTCAACTGCATTCCTACACCTATGCAAAGTGTTTGATACTGTATTACACCAACATATACTCACTGAACTCTCTTCTACAGGCCTCTCTCAATCCTCCATTACATGGTTCCTTATTTATCTATCTGGAAGGCAACAAGCAGTCAAATGATGACAGGGTCTCTCTTCCTCCATCCCAGTTACCACAGGTGTCCCTCAGGGCTCTATACTAGGACTACCTCTCTTATAATTTTTATAAACAAGCTTTTCACTGCCATAGACCAAACGGACATAGTACAATACACATACAATTATACATTAATATGTACAGCCCCCATAATATCCAAACTCAAAAGAAATCATTCAAATTTCTTTCTCTTCAGCTGAAACGTGAAAATTCAACTGCTCCTCACTCCCAGTTAAACAAAGCTGATGTTTTTCACCCTAAAATATTATTACAATCAAAACCAATCTTTCTTTGTTACAGCTGCAAATAACACTAAGATTGAAGTGGTGCCACATACTAAATTATTGGGCATTGTAACAGATGACAATCTTAAATTTGATCTACATATTCTTCAAACAATTAAAAAGACCTACCAAAAACTTGGCTCACTTTGCAGGGCCAAACAGTACCTTACTGATCCAGCAAGAAAAACCATAATCTCATCGTATTTGCTTCCATCCCTCTTATATGTCTCACCCATGCTTACATACCTAACCTCTACACTGAAATACAAACTAGCTTCCTCTTACAAGAAAGTAGCTAAATTTGCTACCAACACTGCACACCACACTTAACACTGCCAAAACTTGAAGCAGCTAAAATGGATAGATCTTAACAACCGCATAACCTACTCTCAGCTAGTTATGGCATACAAACTGATATATTATCCTGAAAAAAATGACCTGCATTAAAAATATACTATTGCCCCAGGCCCCACAAGAGACATCTGCTCTGATGATAAATTTCTACTAAACACTAGAAAAGCAAATAATTTATCAGGGAAATCATTATATGCCTGTTCTCCAAACTCTCGGACATCATCTCTATACAAGGAAAATGACTAGGAAACTCCCAGGTTATAAAATCCAGCTCAAACAAGACCTCAACCAGTCCAGGTTGTGCTTATGCTCATCACCAGGTTAAGTCCTCTAGTGAAAGAACAAACAAGCTATCACTAACTTTTTGCCCTCCTGTACTTGAATCAGTACACCATTAGAAGTTTCCCCTCCTGAACGTGAATCAATACACCATTAACACGTTTTCCTCCTGTACTTGAATCAATATACCTCTCTTAAACATTACCGGTTATCTTTCTCTTACGTAAGCACTACTTCTTATCTTTCTCTTTTTCTAACTGCTTTACCCCCCATGCATTCCCCGTACGCTTAAATTATAAACCTTCCACATACGTACATTTGGAGCAGGTAGTCTAGATGGAACTACTTCTAAACCTTGCTCTCTCATCATATGCTAGTACTACTATTTTCCTATACAATGCTATTATCTCCCCTACATCATTTTATAACTTTCTTCCCAACTATATTCTTTATTATTTCCCCCGTGAACTATTTATAAACCTTTCTGTACTGAAATGTAAGAACACTAAACTTCTTTACAACATTTACCTTAGACATTACAAATCCATTTACTTCCAGAAAGAATTTAGAACTACCAGAACTGTACAGATTTATACATATTGATGTAAATACTTTAGTGTATATACCTGTCTTATAACTAATGTTTGTTTTTTTGCAAAATGCAAATTTTATTTTTTCTGAAAACTGTCTGAAATCTGCTTGTTGATTTGAATGTACTGTGATGGAAATCTTCTCCCAATATTAAGATACAACCAAATACCCTAATACTGGGTGATTTCAACTACCCTGCCATTAATTGGGAAAACTACTAGGGTAGCAACTCCTTTTCTCAACGGTTCTTGGAATTCATAAATTCCAGCGCCCTGGATCAACTAATCCATTGTCCCACCAGGGGCTCCAATATCCTAGACCTGGTCATTACCAACATGGGAGATAGATGCTCCACACCAGTGGTCACCCCCTCATTGGTCAGGTCTGACCATAAGCAAATCACCTTTGACATCCACATCCCACCCCCACCCCCCAGTAAGGAAACCTCCTTAAAAAACTTCTCCAAAGCCAACTTCATACTACTGAAGTCAGATGCGACAAACTTCAAAACACCCACGCAGACGGGATCTGGAGGTTCAACTGCAGAATCCTACACTAAGGCATTGTACGAGCACATCCACTTGTGCATGAATCATGCCATGCCAAATAGAACCAAGATGCTCTTCTCCAAAAAAAGGAAGCCAATCTGGTGGTCTCCTGCTATAAACAAACTATACAACAGAAGGAAGAAACTGTTGCAGCAAAGAGGACAATCTTAAGATGCAAAAAACTCCCTCACCAGCCTCAGTAAGAAGCTGAGATCCCTCATAAAATCCTCAAAAGCTAGTTATGAAAATAAAATTGCCAAAGATTCCAAAGACAGCCACAAGGCATTCTATAGTTATGTCAAGAATCTAAATGGCAATGCTCAGATCTGCTCTGAGCTACAACAGAATGGCATTAAATATACTGATCTCAAGGATATTGCCAATATCCTGGCAGATCGATTTAGTGCCAACTTCACCCCCTCTCACCCCCTAAAGGGCCCATCTCAATACCAAAAGATTGCCAAATTCCGATAATCACGGCCACACAGGTAGAAACCGCACTCTCCAAAGCTAAGAATATAGCATCCATGGGACCAGATGACATCCCAGGCTGTGTACTACATGAACTACAAAATGAACTGGCACCTCACCTAAATGTCATGTTTAATCATAGCCTCACCTCAGACTTCATGCCCACTGAGTGGCTCACAGCTACAGTTATCCCGCTCCACATGGGAGGATCCACCTTGGATCCCGGGAACTACCATTCCATCAGTCTGACAAGCCTGATCTGCAAGGGCATGGAACTCATTAACATGGAACTTATAAACAAAGACATTGGCAACCTTCAAACACTGGACCCCACCCAGTTTGGGTTTGTGAAGAGCCGATCATGTCTCCTGAATCTGATTGACTTCTTCAAATCAGTCTCCAGAGCTGTAGACCAGGGTAAAGCGGTCCATACAGCCTATCTGGACCTCGCCAAGGCCTTCAACACCAACCCCCCCTCTGGAATCAAAGATAAACCTACTAAGCTGGGCATAAATCCCTACATCACTCGATGGGTTGCCAACTGGCTTACTGACAGAACCCAGACTGTAAAAGTAGCCGACTCCAAATCCAGCTCCAGACAAGTGACAAGTGGAGTACTTTAGGGTTCAGTCCTGGGACCACTCTTGTTTGGCATCCACTTCTCTGAATTACAGGCCAACACTAAGGGACTCTGGCTAACAAATTTTGCAGATGACTGCAAACTGGGAGCCATTATTGAATCCCCAAATGATGTGGATATTCTACAAAAGGGCCTTACAGAAACAGATGCCTGGTGCCAGAGCCATGGGCTCAAGCTTAATGCCAAGAAATGTATAGTTATCCCCTTTGGAAAAAAACATGTACCCATGAATTAACACATAGGTGGCAGGACACTAAACATCAAAAGTGTGATGAGAGACTTAGGGACACAGGTGGAGAGTGGTCTCACTTTCAATAACCACATCACCACAACAGTCAGGAAATCCTATGTGGCACACCTCATAACTAAGGGCTTTTCATCCAGAAAAAAGGAGGTCATTGTCCCACTGTACTCATCTCTCATTAGACCCATTATAGAGTATAATGCCCCATTTGGTATGTACCTCACAAGACATCTGCAACAGCTGGAAAGGCCACAGAAATACCTCACTAAAAGAATCACAGGCCTAAAGCAGATGCCATGTGCTAACCGTCTAAAAAACTCCAGCTATACTCTGTGGCATATCGTCTACTCAGAGGCGATATCTGCTTAACATACAAGGCCATGTCAAACCCTGAGCTGTTGAACATGTTCCACTTAAAGAAATCCCAATCCCTCAGAGCCACACACTCCAGGGATCTAAACCTTGTCATCACAATGAACAAAACATGCTGGAGGGATAGGTTCCTGACCCATACTCTGGAACAGACTGCCCATACATGTCAAGCAGAGCGCCTCATTGGCCCTCTTCAAAAGGAACCTTGATGATTGGATGGGAGATAGGAAATTCATGTCAGTCGCCCTGCTAGACAGGGGTCCAGAGAAGTAAATATTGTGGGAAGAAATATCCAGGGAATTGTTATGGCTAGGCTTGCATAGGCCCTAGGGCTGATAGCCTAGTACCAACCTATGAACCTAGGCCTCTGCTGAAAAATGGACTCTGCCCAGTCACACTTTCTTGATCAACAAAGATAAATAAATAAATAAACAAATAAATAAATAAATAAACAAACAAACACATAAATAAATAATAAATAATAAATACGCATTTTCAGAAAATACTTATTTTAAAACAATTGCTTTATGTTTATTTTATATTTTCTAAATACTCTTGCATAGACATTCTAGCATCTTTCAATTGCTCTTTATCCTTTTGGGGTCCACTTATTCTTTTTTGTGCTTCTGTAAATCCCTGACTTTTTAAGCCGTCTAGATACCTGCTGTGACTATTATTTCCTTTTTCATTTACTTTCACTTTGATTACATCTCTAATATTCAGGTGTTAATTATCAAAATTCTTTACAGGTCATTACTGCTTATCTAGTGACATTTCAATTAAAATTTGATCAGCCCAATCATTAAAGAACTTCCTTTTCAGAAGAAACACTGGAAAATGCCAAAGTTTGTTGCAATATACTTTTACTTCTTTACAAAACATAATTTGTATAGGTTTATGGTCTGACACTTTCACCGGATGTGTTTTCATCATTTCGACCATGTCACATTATTCTGTTGATATGCATTGTTTATCTAATCTTGTCAGAGAGCAACATCTGGACACCACTAAAGCTTCTACCACTAGATGAATCAGTACAACTTTTTAATACCACCTTCCTTAAGATACTTGACAATCTTCTCCCTGTTCAAACCATAAGAGTAAAACAGCACACAGTCCCTAGGATAACCTCTGAATGTTTTGACCTAATGAAAAAAAGAGACAATGCATGGAATGAATGGAAACATAACAAAACCCCACAAAATCTCCAAGACATCAAAACACTCCATAACAATGTAACCAAAATGGTAGATAAAAGTAAAAGATCCTGCTACTCCCATATTCAGCTTCAATATAAAAACAACCCCAAAAAGTTCCGGAACTCAATATGTACCCTCCTCAGTCCAGGTACAAACACACAGCACTCCCCATCACCTGACACCTCTCCATCACAAATAGCAGAGGAATTTAATAAACACTTCATCAAATCCATAGCCGACTTATTGACTACAAAATGCCAACTCAAAACACTCCAGTCAAAACTTCAAACCCTAACTCCAGTTACTCAACATCATCCAACAACCCCACAAGTAGTCAATCCAAACACTCACAATTGCCATTCTCCTTTCGTCTTATACCCAGCTCAAAAATAAAAAACTTAGCACTGAAAACCCTGCTTAACATCAGAAGACAATCTCCCACCTCAATACCTAAAACTCGCAGCTAACTCAGTTGCTTACCCAATCAGCATCCTCATAAACAGATCTCTCTTACAATCAGTAGTCCCTACCATATGGAAACTATCCCTCATAACACCAATACATAAAGGAGGACACTCCACAGAGATATCCAACTATCGTCCAATATTAATACTATCCCCTATTTCCAAAATCCTTGAAAGATGTGTATACCAACAGCTAATGAAATACCTACTCCAAAACAACCTGCTTACCGCCACTCAGCATGGCTTCCAGCCAGGGTACACGACATCCTCAGCTCTCCTATCCTTTACAGATGCTGTCATTAAGGCCAAAGGCAAGGAATACTTTATATCTTCAGTATTCCTAGACCTCTCTAAAACCTTTGACATAGTCTCACACCCTTTACTACTAGACACACTGTCCAACCTAGGCTGTGCACCTACCACAGTACATTGGTTCACCACAGTACATTGGTTCCAAAGCTACCTACAAGACAGAAAACAAGCTGTAAAGTGGTTGGATCAACTATCCCCCTTCTGACACAACCATACAGGAGTTCCCCAAGGATCCATTTTGTGACCACTATTATTTAGCATATTCACCAAAAACCTACATAGCCCCTCATCCCCAACATAACTGATACAATATGCTGATAATTCAACCTTAATCTTTACTGGCCAAACTCTCCCAGAACTATTACACAATACTCAAAAATCCTTCACAGCAATCAAATATTGGCTCAGAAGTCCTCAGCTCTTTCTAAATCCCAAAAAACTAAACTCATAGCCTTCTACACCAATAGAACCAGACTTTGCCTCAACCAATTTAACATCCCCTCAGCAGACAAAACTATCATTGAAAGTGTCCAAGAAACAAAACAATTAGGAGTAGTTGTCACAGCAAACTCACATTTGACCTTCACATCCAAGAAAACAAAGAAAACACACAAAAAGCCAGGACTCCTATATTGAAACAAGCAATACCTAATCATATATACCAAATCTAGCCTGGTTAAAACCTACCGACTCCCCTCTTTACTGTATTGTACCTGCATACTTACTAACTTACAAAACTCCACCAAGGCAAAAATGGAACAATGCTACAATAAAATAGCCAAATTTGCAGCTATTCCTAAATACTGAACACACTATTGTAAACCATTACAAGAACTCAAATGGCTTGAATTACCAAACCAATTTAGATACACCCAACTAACTACTACTCATAATGTAACCCACAAACCCTCTGCCTGCCCTGCTCTAGAGAATCTTATCAAACATTATAAACCAAGCAGAACACTTAGATCTGATGACAAATATCTTCTCGAAACCTCCATACCTTCCCAGAAAAAAGGTCATGTTCTGTACTCATACTCAGTCACCGAACTATGGAACTCTCTCCCACTAAACATCAGGTCAACTCCCAGCCTACCCCAGTTCAAAGCCTTCTTAAAATAACATCTAAGCAACTTAGGGCTATGCAGATGCCTACCCCCAGGCTAAACCCCCGTACCCCTCACAATTCAATCTGCTACAACTAGACTCTCGTACTAACATCAGTTCATCTACAACACACATGTAATTTTTGAAAATTCTGATGAACTACCTAGCAAAAACTAGTATCTCTTAATAACATCAATTCATCTATACCCCACATGTGGTTTTTGAAAAGCAGGATCAACTACCTAATAAAAATTTTCTCTTACTTTGATTAGCCTGTCTGAATAATTTACACTGTTTTTGGCAAAATAACACTACTATTCTTGTAAAAATGTACTAATTTCTGTATGTAAAAATGTAATCATTATGTGAATGCACATAAGTAATGGTTATGTGCACTATTACTATTTGTGAAAGTAGAAACTATCTATGTTATGTATACAACAGTGTGCTTTTATGTAGAAATGTGGAGCTTTTCTCCCTGGGCTTCCACTGAAAACGGGTCAGGTGCCCAGTCGGACTATCCCAGTAAACAAAAGTCAAATAAATAAAATCCTGGTGAAACGTGCATATAATCCACTTCATTGTGATTACATATTTACTATATAAATAATCCCAAATACATGCATATATTTCCCTATGTGTCTGCCCTTTGCTGGTTTTGTATATTTTGGCCCTCCAATGTCTGCCTTATTTCCTATAGTGTTGCAAAGTCCAGCAACTACCATACATACTTGATAGAAAGTTATATCTTCTCCCATAATATTCTTTATATTCTGTCTCACTGCTTTCTGTGACACATATATAATTCTTTCACCCAAGAAACAAGCTCTCATCACTTTAGATCTTCCTTATCTGTCCTTCACTTGTCCTCAGTCATTATTTCTACAGTAAACTCTCAATTAACTGACACCCATGGGGATTGGTAGATGCCGGATAACTGCAGTTTATCGTTGCTTGAGAGTTACTATTAACAATTGTCCTGACTAATACTGTACCCTATACTATTTGTTTGGTTTGACTTGTTCTTAGGTTGGGGAGAGAGGGAACTTATTCCAATCTTCCTTTTTAAAACTCAAACTCTAAAAACATATGATATGTTTCTGCGGGGGATGGGGGCAGAAAGAGCAACACATGAAAATTGTGCTGTAATTCTTCGATTTTTTTTCTGGTTGCTTGAGAGTTCTGATTGCTTGAGTTCTGGTTAACTGAGAGTTTAGTGTAAGTTAACTGTATATCCAATTTAATTAATTGTAAGGCCCCTTTCTCTTACTCTCCTTCTATCCGTGTGAATAAACTCTCCTTCCCACTTTTCTTTTCAACACATTCATGTTTCTTATGATTCGGATGCGCTTCCTGCAACATTATTATCTGCAAATTACTACTGTAAAAATAAGTCAGTATCCTGTCTTGTTTTTTTTTCAAACAGTTAACATTCCACACCAGTAAGTCAAGCTGTGTCACAGTAAAGCATATGGTTTATTCTACTTCATTTATCATGTAGTGCATTGAGAACCATGATTAAACCCCAAAATAGGAAAAGAGAGAAATTGGCTATGTGCTGCTGTAGCACAAGAACCGACCATGACAGCCCTTTCAAAGGTGTGTTACAGAAAAGCTTCTACAGTCGGGTAAGGGATGCTCCTTTGGTCTGTGAATATCTTTCCTCTTATGTCCACTAAAGTTTTAAAGACATTATTCTGTAAGTAACTTATTAAAATTAGGGAAGTCCATGAGTTTTTCTTTACTTGCTGTCTGTGTGACAGTACTCCTCAAGTGCTTTATTGGCTTTCAAAGTTGGTAAAACATGTCACATTTTTCTTAATTTTGTAACTTATGGTACATGGAGTAGATCACAACCCTCTTATCTTCTTTATTTTTCTGTTACAAACTGATATTTCATGGTCTGTTTTTTCACTTTTTAATATATTTATATACTTCTGTGTAATATTATTCCAAGTGAATCTAATATTTTATTAAAGCACATGGTTTCCTCTCTACCTAGCATGTACTTCTTTTTTGTGGTTCTGAAGGTATGTTGATAAGGGTGGGCCTGCTTATTTAGATCTGTCATTCTAGTAAGTACACACCTTTCATATCTTGTCTGTTTAGGTGTATCCTCTTCAACAGTAAGACAAAGTTTATCCTCCTGGATAGTCACGTTCATGAAAACATACCTGAAAAAAATGGTCCTGAAGGACGACCAAAATATACAGTTCAGATTTACCTCATAGCATCTTGTGAGACTGTTCAATGAAGCCCAGAAAGCTGCTGCACAGATATTATAAAAGCAAGTTTTTTTTTTAAAAAATGACTGATGTAGCTGCTGTCTTTTTTTTTTTTTTTTTTACTTCTTTAGTGCCCCATCTTGACAATTTTATAACCTCTACCTGCACATATCATTTAATTAATTCGCATGAGCCAGCACATTTTTCCTAGATCTTTGCAAAAGCTCTATGGCCCATTTGCTCTGTGGTCTAGAAAGAAGCCTCTTGGACTGTTCATGTCCATAAGAGTTAAGCACAGATGTAGGCCATCTTTTAGATGGGGGCAAGTCCTACCTATTAATTCCTCCAATCCACATAGTTGCTGATGACCACAATTAGTTTTAGGTCCCAGTATCCTTAGCTACTCTGAAAGACAAGAAACCCTGCATCTCCACTGAGTGTCATACAGACTATGGGGGTGGGGGGGCATCATAGCTTTTCATGCTATGACTGATCCAACACTCTTTTAACTTCTTCACTTAAATAGAACTAGTGGTAAAGTATCCCCTGTCCCAGAAGCCTTTACTTATACTGTTACTACATCAACACCACCAGGTGGGTGACACACACCTGAGCTAATGCATCCCTCACTTCTGGAATAGACTACAATTGCCTTTCAAACAGAATAATTCCCTGACAATCTTTAAATCCAGTTTGGATAACTGGTCAGGTGATTATACATTTTCATTGGGATATGTGGAGAAACTCTACTTGATTGGGTAGTCTCTCACTGGTGCTGAGTGCCATGGCTGACTTTCTCAATGACCTTCTTGGTCATAATCTTTGTAATAATCTATTAACCTATAAGTGTCATTGCTCTAATACACTCCATATGGGTGTCCCTTTGATGACCGTTAGACCAATTACTGACTTGTTCAGCACATTCAGCTAGCCCTGTAGGTACTACCTGCAGCACCTCATCCCTCTGGTTGAGATCTGTGTTGCAGCTAACATGCTACTCCCTCTCTCCAACAGAATGGGAAAGACTACATTGACCACTCACTTCTACCCTTTCCTGCTGATGTACTTACAGCAGCCAGCCTGCTAGTCAAACTTGGCTCATAGTTATTACTTTATCCCCTACTACCACTTGGCTTTGGCTATCCATTGCCCTTATTGAGTGAGCTCTAGACAAAGAAGAAAAGGTTTATTATAGCTCTCATAACAGAATTTAATACAAGCAGGAAGCCATCTGGATGAAATAATCTTGGAAACTTAAGTACCGAGTTTTTATTGGAAATAAATGCCACTGGTTTTAAGTCCTTCTTTGTGAATTTGATTATGTCTACATAAAATCTGATCTGCTTCTGGGCAAAGTTTAGAGTAATGTCAATACACCTGGTTGCAACATTATAGAAAACTCTGCAATCAGGCAATAATTAAACAAATAAATAAATAAATAAATATAGACAAAAACATACTGCAACAATATTCAAAATAATTGCACACACAAATAAATAAATATAGACAAAAACATACTACAACAATATTCAAAATAATTGCACAGACAATCCTAAAAAATCTTGTCTTCTATTAAAGAAATATTGCAGCCTGGCCAAAAGTAAAATCCCATTGCCTTTCCAAACAATGCAACAATCAAAACTGCCATACAATTTATCTCTTATTTTATAAACAATATAACCTCCACTATTAAAGACTACCACACCTTCATTCCCACCACTATCCATCATCAAACCAGTGCCTCCACATTTATTTTAAAACCTGTCCCTACAGTCTATATTTATTTATTTATTTATTTATTTATTGACATTTATTAACCGGGTTTGTCCAACTGGGCTTATGGCCCATTTTCAGTGGAGACCCGAGGAGAAAAGCTCCAGTAATACATTTTAAAACAAGTACAATTTTAAACGATATTGATATAATAGCAGTTATAGCAAAACAATTCACATATGTTGGGATACATGCATAAAGTTAAAGTTGCATTAAAAAGAAGCTAAGTAACAATTTTACATTGTTGACCTATTGAACTATATCAATGAACATTTTTTGTTTGTATAAAATTGTGCAAATGCATAGTAGACACATTGGAGAGAGAGGTGTAATGAGGTACTAAGTATGGTTCTTTTGAGGGTACATAAAGGGAAGGAAGACTAGGTAGGGTCATGGCAAGGGCAGGTTCTGGAATTGAGAAAATAAGCTTTTAGTTCATTTTTAAAGTGTGAGGTGTGGGAGACTGAACGCAAGTCAAGGGGAAGTTTGTTCCAAGCATGGGCAAGGGAGTGTTTGTAGAGTAGTTTGCCTACTGACCTTTTTGGGTGGTAGATATCAAGTAATTGTTGGTTAGAAGTACAGAGGGTCCGGGATGGGATGTAGATGGAGACTAAAGAAGATAGAGATGGACAGAAGGAGGGTTTATAAAGAATAGAGTGTAGTATATGAAATTGATAAGATAGCAAAAACTGGGAAAGTTCAAGCCATTGAAGAGAGTTTAAAGAAATGCAGTGGTGTGAGTTGTATGGGGAGTTAGTAATGAATCTGGCTATTTTATGGTAAGTCTGTTGCAGTTTGTTTAGAGTGGAGGCCTGGATATTGGTAAGAACTGGGGCGGCGTATAAGAGGGAGGGGAGGAGGAGTGCCTGGCCCAGAGTAAGTCTAGATTCAGGGGTTAGGAATTTTTTGTTCCGATATAGCAGACCTAGTTTCTGTTTTTTTTTTTTTTATACATTGGAGTATGTGTAGGTTGAACTTTGTCATCGATAATGACCCCTAGGAGTTTTATGTGGGTTTCAGGTTGGATATTTGTATTGTTAGAAGATGTAATAAAAAAGGAGGTTTTGTGATGAGAAAGAGAACGGGGAAGGAAAAGTAGGAGTTTGGTCTTTTTGGGATTTAGGATCAATAGGTTGTGAGAGAGCCATTGTTCAGTGGATAGTAGGGCCTGTTGGGTCAGGGAGTGTAGTTCAGGAATGTTATTTGAGATGGATATAAGTATGGAGTCATCGGCATACTGAATAAGGGAGGATTCTTTGCATAAGGTGTAAAGATCATTGGTGAAGATGTTAAACAAAAGGGGTCCCAAGATGGAGCCTTGGGGAACACCAGTGGAGATGGGAAGGAAAGGTGAGGAGGATGAGAGCCATTTGACAGATTGTTCCCTGGTAACTAGTAAACCAGGCAAGTGCGGAGGGGGATAGGTGGAGATTTGTGAGTTTGGATAGTAGTATAGGATGAGAGACAGTATCAAAGGCTTTGGAGAGATCTAGGAAGAGACAGGAAATGAGTTTATTGTTGTCTAGGGCCTCTGCAATGATATGAGTGAAGGAGAGGAGAGCAGTGGTGGTGCTGTGGTGAGGACAAAATCCATGTTGGGTAGGGGTAAGTAAGTGGTGTATGAGGAGGTGATTGAGAAGCTGTGAGTGAATGCATTTTTCTAATATCTTGGCGAGGGGGGACATAATGGCAATGGGTCGGTAGTTTGAGGGGTCAGTGGAGTTTCCACCTTTATGAAGAGGGATAGTGAAGAAAGATTTCCAAATGGTGGGGACAGTTGATTCCAGAATAGATCGATTAATTAGTATAGATACAGGATAGGCAATTGAGTCAGCAGCAAGTTTGAGGAATGTAGGAGATAGATTGTCAGTGGAAGGAGAGCAAGGTTTTAGCTCGAGTAGTAGAGATTTGATGTAAGTAATGGGAACTGGCTCAAAAGAAAACAAAGTTGTGTTAGTGGGACTTGGAGAGGTGGGTGTTGAAGTAGAGTTTGGCTTAGAGGTTACCAGATTTTGGATGGAAGAGATAAAGTGTTTATTCAGGAGGGTAGCTGTTTCCTGAGAGGAAGTGTTAGAGTATGGGGAGGGATTAGAGGGCTTTCCAGGATAGAGGATGTTGTTGAGAGCTGACCAAAATTTTTGAGGATTGGATTTGTTGTTAAGCTGAGCAGAGCTATAGTATAACTTTTTGTCATTAGTTGTATGTTTTTTTGCAAGGTTCCTCAGTTGCCTGTATTTTTGAAGAAAAGGTGGTTGTTTAGTTTTAGTCCAGGTTTTCCAAGCATGATCTCTTTGTTTCATAAGGGACCTAGTCTCTTTGGAGAGCCAGGGAGCATGGTTTGATTTTACTCTGATCTTCCTAGAGGGAGCTAAGGAGTTTAGAGTATTCATGAAGATGCTATTGAAAGTGCTTACAACATCGTTTAGGGGGAGGTGTTTTAGAATGGACCAATCTATGTTGTGGAGAATGGAGTTAAATTGGGATGAATAGAAAGCCGATAGTTTGACAGTCTTTGATAAGGTGGGGTTTAGGAATATGGGAGTAGTGTCTTAAGATGGTGGTAGGGAGATGATCACAGAGAGTCAGGTAAGGTGGTGGGATTGTGGTATTGGTGGGGGGAATTGGTAAGGATCCAGTCTATGATCGAGCTGGAAGAGGAATTTTTATGGAAGTGAGTGGGAGATGTTATAAGTTGGTGGAAGCCGTGTAAGTGGATACCGAGTTGGGGGGAGTCAGTTGTGAGTTTGGACCAATCAATGTTGACATCACCAAGGATAAGTGTTTCATATGGTATGTTGTGGGAGAACCAGGATAGGATGTTTTCAAGAATGGGCAGATTGTTACCAGGAGGAAGGTAGATAGAGGCAATTGCAAGTCTTTTGTGAGGATTCAGATGGCAGTTAAGGATGATGATTTCAGCTGGAAGGAAATCAGGAATTGGGGAAGGGTATGGTGAGAGGTTAAGAATGTTTGAGTAGAAGATGGCCACACCACCACCTTTTTTACAGGTCTATCTGATCAGAAGATATTATAACCTGGTGGGAGTATTTCACTATTTGAGATGTGCGGCTTGAGCCAGGTTTCAGATAGGGAGAGGATGTGAGGGGTATTGAGAGCTATCCATGAGTGCAGTTCAGTGACTTTATTTGCTAGACTCTGAATATTCAATGAGTAAATAGTTAAGTATTTGGATGGAGATGATTGTTGTGACTGAGGTTGGTGACTGTTAAAGGAGTAAGATGGGAGCAGTGTAGAGGTAGTTTTGGGGAAAGAAGAGGGGCCAGGGTTGGGATGGATATCTCCAGAACAAAGTAGGTTTTTAGTGAGGAGAGAGTGTGTAGTAGATGCTAGATGGAGTTTGTATAGTTCTGACTTAGCTTTATAGAAAATAACTCTTAAGCAAACTCACACTAGGCTTCACCTCTACAGATCATTTACAAGTGACTACCTTAAATTAGCAGCTAAGAGTACTGCCTATCCAGTTTCCATCCCTATACATTTGTCCATTCAGGAATCCCATGTCCGTTCCCTTTGGAAAGAAATCTCACGTCATTCAACTCCACAACAGTGTAACTTCAACAGATATACATGTCAAATGCACAGCAATCTTATCTCCACTCTCCAAAATATTAGAGAAACATATTCAATAGCAACTGATAAAATATCTCATTTATGGAAAAACTCCTAACACCCAAGCAATATGGTTTCCATCCATCTCAGAGTACCAATACTGCACTTCTAGCCTTCACAGATACCATAAACAAAGCCAGAGACAGTGGCAAACTAGTATCCTCCTTATCCCCTATACATATCCAAGGCCTTTGATACAGTTTGTCACAGCAACCCCTTCTTCAGCTATCGTCACTAAGATTTTTACAATCTACTCTGTAATGATTCAAAAGCTACTTGAGCGACAGATATCAATCAGTGAAATGTCATGTCATACTCTTCCTTCTACCTCCCAGTTACCACTGGTGTTGCACATGGGTCCATCTTTGGTCCACTCCTCTTTAACATTCTCACCAATACACTTCATATAACTACCCAATATGTTTCCCTTATACAGTGTGGCGAAAACTCCACACTCATGCTCATCTGGGCGATATTATAGTTGAGGGTCTCACCAGATGCGCAGTAGCAAGCCACACCCAAAACCCACCCCCGTGATATGTCATTAATGAATATGCATTCCCTCCGAATGTACAACCGAAGAAAAACGTGCACTTGACGTTGTAATAGGACAGTAAATGTAACAGTAAACTGTAGTAAATAACCGGTATGGTGTGAACGACATTTAAACAAAAAAACACTTTCTCAACCTTGGGGTATTTCAGTTTCTTAAGAGGACTGACAACTGCTAAATTATGGATTTGATGCAACGTAACAACTTCTTATTTAAACTAAAGTGTTTCCGTTGTCACAGTGCTTTTAATAGTCAAACAGTCACCAAAATCTCATATTGACACTTTGGACGGTTATGTGCTGTCAGTACAGCACTCAGTTGTATGGAAGTGTAACCGTTTCTTTCTTTTACTCAGTTGTGGGGTTAGTCTTTAAGTCTTGAGTATTACAGGATGTTGCAGCATGACTGAACTTTGATATTTACATATTGTGTATAATGGCAAGTTTAATCGACCTAAAATGTTAAAAAAATATAGAATTTATTGCCAGTTGCCGAAAACCTCAAGTAATATGCAGACCGGGTTGTCACTCAATTTGTGACACCCACTTCTGCACGAAATTAACTGGTGAGGCCCTCAACTACAATATCATCCTCATCTGACACTCTAGCATATCTCCAACAAATTACTCAGGAAGTTTTCACAGCTACCGAAAAATGTCTCCAGACCTCATAACACATGCTCACCCTTGAAAAAAATATCATGTTTCTTCCCCAAATCATTCTCTCACAAAAAAAAAACTACCTCAGAATATGCTCTCTCTAAATAATACTATTATCAAAGTCAACTTTCACACTAAACTACTTGGAATAATAGTGGATGACAACTTTAAATTTGGCCTGCATATACAAAACTGCATTAAAAAAACACCAAAAACTAGGTATGCTCTACAGAGCAAAAAAAAAAAAACCTCTTCACTACCACAACTAGACGTGTATTAGCCTTTATCTACCTCCTCCCTTCCTTCACATCTCTACTGCACTCCCATCCTCCTGAACCTCCAGGCTTCACTAAACGCAAACCTTGAACAATGTTATAATAAAATAATATAATAAAACCACAAACCGTGAAGACTTAGAATTATAAAAAAATAGAACTTCAATGGACTAAAAGAAAGCCACACTGATGCTGAAACGGATATTAAGTTTTTGTTCTTGTTAAGATGAAAGTACTTCCTCAGAATACAATAGAATACAATAATCACTAGTTCAAATATGTACAACTCTAAAATGTAAATACAGTGGCCAATAAACACGAAGCAGTGTTTTTCAAAAAAAAAAAACAATAAGGAAACTGCAATTATAATAAAAAGGTAGATCAAATGATATAACATTAATGGGTTACAGTGAATAAGATGCTGAAGGGGGCGTGTCATTAGTTATACCAGCATAGAGCACATTTAATGTTTAAACTCTCATTCAGTCCTGGAGATGCTTCTCCACTCAATAACAACTGCCATTTAAATTCTCTCAGTTCAAGAAAAGAGTCACCATCTACAAAAAAATGAATCAATCTGTTCTAATACAAAGAATTTGAATTTGTTGAACTGTATACAGGTCATACTGTGTTTTGCAAGGGCATTATTTTCATTAGAAGCTCAAATTGCCCCCAGGTGTTCCTTAATACGATCTGACAGCTTACGTTTGGTTTTACCTACATAGAAACATCCACAAGACATACAAATACCTGCATAAACTACAAAGGTTGAATGGCAGTGAAAATATCTAGAAAATGAAATTGTATAGTTGCAATAAGAAAAAGTATACTTATCACCTGTAAAAATAAAAGGACAAACAACGCATTTACCATAACATTACATGCCAATAGAGGAATTATTCATAACAGGAGAATGCAATAAAAACTGTGAGTCTCTATTTTCCACATGTGAACGAATACTTCTAGTCTTTTTAAATGTAAAAGTAGGTGCATTTCCTAAGGCAAAACTTATTTTTGGGAAATCAGAAATAATGTCCCAGTTGTTGGAAATAAATTCCCTAATAGCAGACATGTCCCTGCAAATAGGAATAGGGAAATTAAGAATCTGTTAGATGGAGAAGGTTCTGTAATACAGGGTTGGAATCCATATTTTAGAATAGGAAGGTATTTGCTATGTTTGCTGCTGAAACTTCTTCACAAATGCTGTCAATTAAAGAAGCAGAGTAGTTCCTAATGGAAAAAAAGAAGTTATGTCTTATCATAACGTTCCATCTGTATTGTTGATCCTGGTTCAGTCATTCCGTATGGGTATCGGTTCCAACCTCGGAACTGAGCCGGCCATTTTCCAAGCTCGTGTCAGATTCAAACTCTCGAGCTAAACTCTTACCCACAATCCCCCTCTCCCTGTTACCTCAGATTGAGTTTGCAAGTCAAAGAAGGTAGAGGCTACCTCTGGTCAAATAACCTAAGAGAACCGGATAGTGAGATCCATTAGAAACCACAGGAGGGGGAAGGAGGGAGGGTCATAATGACTGAACGAGGATAAACAATACAGATGGAACGTTATGGTAAGACATAACTTCTTTATCTGATATTGTTAATCCTCATTCATTCCTTACATATGGGACAGAGTCCCCAGCCACCTCTATTCCTGGGAGGCTCTCATGAAGAACCGAAAGATGCTCTTCCCTTGGAGATCAAATCCAATTTGTAATGGTTGATGAAGGTATGAGGCATAGCCCAAGTTGCAGCTGCACAGATGTCATGTAAAGAAGCTCTGGCATGGAAGGCAGCAGAAGTTGCCACCAACCTTGTTGAATGAGCTTTCATGGTAGCAGGCAATGAGATATTAGGTTGTGTATAAGTGAAGGTCACACAGTCCTTCAACCATATAGCTAATGTCCTTAGCAACAGCAGATCCTAATCTAGGTCCAGAAAAGGCCAAAAATAACTGGTCAGATTTACGAAAGGACTAGTCCTGTTTAAGTAAAAATGTATTTGCCTGTGATTATCTAGGGTATGTAGGCAATACTCTCCTCTGTTTGAATGATTGGGAAAGAAAACTGGCAATTCAATGGTTTGATTAATGGACATTTCAGAGATCACTTTTGGCAGGAATGATGGAGGACTTCTCAGAGACACTCTATCTCTATGAAAAATCAAGTATGGATTCTTGATGCATAAAGCTTAAAGCTCAGAAATACGTCTGGCAGATGTAATGGCGACCAGAAACAAGGTGTTCCATGACAAATGCTTGAGGTCACAAGAAGAGGCTGGTTCAAAAGGTGGCATTGTCAGAGCTTGGAGAACTAATGATAAATCCCATGGTTGAATAGGTTCTCTAAAAGGTGGTTTCAGATGATTCACACCTTTTATGAAGGTCTTGCACAATTTGTGGGACATAAGAGAGGAATCTTGGACACCCTCATGAAAATGAGAAATTTCAGCCAAATGAACTCTAATGGTAGAGGCCGATAGACCCGATTGGAAAAGGTCGGCCAGATAGTTTAGAGTATTATTGACACTGGTGCTGAGAAGGGATCTACTTGTTTATCTTTCAGCCAACAGGTAAATCTTTTCCACTTGCCCAGATAAGTAATTCTAGTGGAAGACTTGTGAGATGCAATGAGAATGTCACGTACTGGTAAAGAACGATTATTCTGCCTGGCAATCAAGGGAATTGGAATAGCCAAGCTGTGAGCTTCAGGCTGTTCAAGTTGGGATGAATCAGGCTCTGTGGATGTGAGATCAGCTCCGGGGTTGGATGGAGAATCCATGGTCGATCTAGTAGGTGAGGCCAAAGGAAGGGGAACCAAATTTGTCGAGGCCAATATGGTGCTATGAGGATCACCTTGCTCTTCAACTGATGGGCTTTCTTCAGAAACTGGGGAATAAGGGGAAAGGGTGGGAATGCATAAAGAAGACCTGAGGGCCAATCGTGGACTAGAGCGTCCCTGGGTGACTGTCCCAGAGGGGGAATCAGGGCGAAGTAATTGCTGCATTTGTAGTTGGTCGGGGATGTAAAGAGATTGCAACAAGGGTGGCCCCAGCGGTGGAAGATCTCCGCCGCTATCACAGGATTCAGGGACCACTAGTGAGGTTGAAGAATGCACCTGCTGAGTCTGTCTGCTATCACGTTGGAACTCCCGGGAATGTGCGTTGCTAGAAGAAAATGGTTGGTATCCATCACCCATTGCCATATCCTCATGGCCTCTCAACAAAGGAGGTAAGATTTGGTTCCACCTTGCTTGTTGATGTATCAGACCACCGCCATGTTGTCTGATTGAATCGCAATTGTCCCAGACGGCAGCAGGGGATGGAATGCTTGCAACGCCAGAAGCACCACCCTCAGCTCTAGAACATTTATATGCAGATGGGCCTCCAGTTCGGACTAAGTGTCTTGGACTGTCTGTCCCTGACATAGCCCCCCCACCCCATTAGGAAGGCGTCTGTGGTCACTATGGCCTTGGGTTGCTGGGGGGAAAGGGCGAGACCATTGTGACAGATTGTGTGTCATCCACCAATTTAAATCCTGTTTGCACCTGTGGGTTACTTGAATCATGGCTGAAAGAGGATGCTGAAAGGGGTACCATTGGGTGAGCAGTAGCCATTGTAGAAGCCTCATGTGAAACCTGGCCAGGGGGACAATAGTGATGGAGGCTGCCATGGAGCCCAACAGCTGTAGAACTGAGTGAGCCATGGATTTCTCCCTTGAAAGGATTGGAATCAGTTGTTGCTTTATCCCTAAAAATATGTGCTCTGGAATGGCAGCTCTGCATTTCTTTGTGTCCAAGATAACCCTATGAATTTTGTCGACTGAGATGGGGTAAGATTGGATTTTTGCCAGTTTATGGTTATGCCTAGCCTTAGTGCAGCAAGGATAGAGTATGCCAAGGCTTCTTCCAACAGCTGTCTGGTGGGGGCAGAAAGGAGCCAGTCCTCTAGGTATGGAAACACCTGGAATCCTTGAAGTCGCAAGTGAGCTGTGACAACTGCCATGCACTTTGTGAATACTCTGGGGGCTGTAGAGAGTCCGAAGGGCAGTACTCTGAACTGGTAGTGACTGGCTCCCGCACGGAAGCGCAGAAATCTCCTTGATGGCCTGTCCACTTTTATGTGGTAGTACGCATCTTGAAGATCTATTGAGCACATTCAATTATCTTTTTCCAAAAGCAGGAGGATAGACTGTATTGTGACCATCCGGAATTTTTGTACTCTCACAAACTTGTTCAATACACCGAGATCCAAAATTGGTCTCCAGTCCCCAGTTTTCTTTGGCACCAAAAATAGTTTTGAGTAGAATCCGGATCCTATCTGGTCTGGAGGGACTATGTGGATGACTCTCTTTCTTAGCAGCTTTTCTATCTCTAATGCTGCTTCTTCCCTTTGACTGGGTGAAACATCAGGAAGGTTTTTTGAAGGGACAGAACAAAGATCGAAGGGGATATGATAACCTCTGGTTATAATCCTTTGTACCCAAGAATTGATGGTGATGGTTAGCTAGGCAGAAGGGTACAAGGAGAAATGTCCTCTAACCACCTCCAGAGGAAAGGAGTTGGGCCACTCTTCAGGAGCGCTGGTAGGATTGGCCAGGGAAAGAATCCCTGGAACCCTGGTTACGTGGACCCCCTCTGCCCTATAAGGAGCATCTTCCCTGTGAGTTTCCCGCTCTGCCTCTAATGGAGAACTCGGCATGTGTGTCACAGAAAGGACCCTGAGATTTCTTGAACCATATCTTCCCACTCTTTTGGTTTCGGGAGAAAGCACGTTGAGGGGAAGAATAATGAATACCTACAGCAGAAAAGGTCTTACTGTCCTGTTCACATCTGGCCAGTGTGATTTTAACTTTGGGTCCAAACAACGAGGAGGCCTCAATGGGAGCATTAAGAAAGGAAGCCTTAAAGGGTTCTGCAAAATTGCACAAGCGCATCCAGGCGTGTCATCTCAAGACCGCCACTGAACCCGCTGCTCTAGCTGCTCCTTCTGATGCGTGAGATATCAGTCGCATAGAGGAGTTAGATATTGACTCAATGGTGGCCAGCTGAAAGGCCAGTTTGTCACGGACCTCATCAGACATGGCACCAGCCAAGGTTTCAGACAGCCCAGAAATCAGATCCCTTTGAAGCCTGGTAAAGTGTGCCATATAATTCAGGGACCTGATAGTAAAGGTCACCAATGCAAAGGTGGGCTTCCCTATCCTGTCCAGGGCCCGGGACTCTTTGTTAGGCGTTTGGACAGTCTGGCTTTCTTCTTCTGTAGATCCTTTATTTTTTGCGGCTGCCACCACCAAATTATCCACAGGAAGACCTTTTGACCAATGGGGATCCATAGCAGGAGGGGACAAAATCTTATCTGGCCTACGGGGAATAGCTTCGACGGTATCAGGAGCTTTCCAAGCATGCTGCATGATAAGCCGGACAAGTTCATCGGCAGGTGGAGTAACCCAGGAGGTAGGGGGCCAGGCGTGAAAGGCCTGCAGGAATACAGATTCCTCAGAGGTCAGATTAGAGGACTGCCAGTCACCTCTCTGTTTCAGGATTTTGAGGATATCACCAAAGGATACCTCAGAGGGTGACCAAGGGGATCCTTCCCCCTCATCAAAATCTGTGTCTTCAGAGAGGGACTCCTCTGTGGAGTCCATGTGTTTCCTCTTACATGAACATTTCCAGTGGACTTCCTTAGCGGGAGAAGCTGGGGAAGACAGCGGAAAGGGGTTTCCTGTGGGAATATGTCCTGAGGCCCTTGCACCCGGTGTCCGCTCAGTGCGACTTGTGAAATCAGTGTACCAAAGGAGGGCAGAGGGATAGACAGTCCAGTATCTCCAGCAGCAGTGAAAGCCTTTTCCATTAGTTGGAAGGCTTGCCCACCTGAAGAGGAGTGAATGTCTAGGACAGGGGTCACCCCTCCCCTAACTGGCTCAGCCTGCCGACCGGGAGTCCCTGGATGGCTGTGGAGCAGCAAACTATGCATGTCACAACTGACATCCTGGGTCGTAGCAAAACTTTCCTGCCACGAAGGCAACTGCAGTTCCTTAGTGAGATCCATAAAGGGAACCGCAGAAGGGGAAGACTGTGCTATAACCATGGACTTCAAAGACAATGAAGGAGAAGAATAAGAAGGGGTCTTTGGAGATGGATGATCCCCTCCCAAGGAAGGATAGTTCATGGGGGGATGGGATACCTCTGGCCAAGAGTACCTGATCCACAAGATGTAACACATCATGTTCGGAAAGGCTTTTAGTGGACCTCATGGCGACTGAGGGAGAAACAGGCCCATCCACAGAAGAGGCAAACTCAGTGCCCATCTCACCAGTCTGCACCGAGAACAATGGTGCTGAGAGAGACTGGACTACGGGTGTCTGCACCGAAGAAGTCATCGGTGCCATGGTCATGGTCTGCAGCGACACAGGGATCGGTGCTGAAGTGGTTGTTGGTACCGAAGATGGAACCGACAAAACTGGAGTCAACAATAAAGGCATCGGTTCCGAGGAAGATTTCAGAGCTGATGTGGTCAAGGTCTACGCCGACTGAACGGTCGGTGCCGATATAATGGTAATAGTCTGAACCGAGGAGCCCCTTGGTGCCGATATAGTGAAGGCTGCAGAAGAAAACGGAGCCGAGATCACTAATGGAGCCAAAGGTCTCGGTGCCAAAGGTCTAGGCACCGAAAGCACTGGGGCTGACTGAGTGAGTTCCGGAGCCGAAACTTTAGCCTTTTTAGGTTTTGGTTGGCGGGAGTCCCCAGCCGGGGACAAAGGCAAAGATTTAGCCTCGGTAGGAACATCCAAGATTTTCTTATGGGCTCTAGGAGGGGTTGAGGCCTCCATCCCAGAAATAGCCTCTAAAGGGAGATTTAAGAAGTCCCTTCAGTAACAGCTTATTTTTCCTTTCCAGCAAGGTTCTATTTAAAAAGTTCTCACAAACAGTATAGGGCAGGTCAACAGACAAGTGGGACGTCCCCAAACAATAAACGCACAAAGAGTGTGCATCAAAAGTAGGTAGTTTGTGTCCACAATCAGAACACCGTTTAAACCCTGGACTACCTTTCTTATCTGCCATAATAGCTAAAATAGAAAGCAGAAAAGGGTACCAGCAATGGTGCAAAAGAGTACCCGAACATATGAGAAAAAGGGAAGGATTACCAATGATTGTAAGGGGAAAATACCTCGCAGTAAAAAGGTAGAGAAAAGTGAAGAAAAACCTAAATAAAATATGATCGCTAGATGCGATAGGGTAAGAGACAATGAAATAGAGACTTTTCTGACAGAAAAGTAATATAAATGGTTATTAAACAACAAACAACTGTACTTAGCTCAAGAGAAGCAGCTTGACATGACCAAATGGCAACGCGGCAAATGAAATCTGAGGTAACAGGGAGAGGGGGATTGTGGGTAAGGGTTTAGCTCGAGAGTTTGAAGCTGACGCAAGCTTGGAAAATGGCCAGCTCGGTTCCGAGGTCAGAACTGATACCCATACATAAGGAATGAATGAGGATTAACAATATCAGATCATACGTTTCAATAATGGACCGCACAAAAAATTCCTCGTCATGGCTAACCATCCTTAACTAAATTCTTCTTCATAGAGAATGAGTGTTGGCTAGTAAAATCCAGAAAGTTGATTTTATAAGTGTCTTTTCTGAATACTGCAGAAAAGATAGAATCAGAGGGAAGTAACAATTTTCGTGTCTAGAAAATTAACAGTCTAACCCTGACTTGAAATAATTAGATTAAAGAAACTTATATAATTTTTCAAACTAGAGATAAAAAAATCTAACTCATTTTTGTTACCATTCCATGCAAAAAATATGTAATTAATGTAATGTTTGTAAATAAGCATGTGTTGAAATCCAGGTAGAGAAGATAAATTTTCATATTCCCACGAACTGAGAACTAGGTTGGCCAAAGCTGGTGCTAGTTTTGAACCCATTGCAACTCCTTTTATTTGTTTGTATATTTTGTTATTGAAAAAGTAGTTGTTGCTGGTAAGGATACTATTAACTAGAGTACAAATAGTATTAACTTTGCGTGGAGGAGAAGATGTATATTTAGTGAGAAATATTCTAAGTAGTTCCAGTCCTCCTGCATGAGGTATATTAGTGTATAATGCCTTGATGTCTAACATTACCAAAAACAATTAGATAAAACTTCCTTATGCAAAAACAGTTCATTTATTAAATCTCGAGAGTCTCTTCAGTAATACATGGTGGACTGCACTATGGGGTTAAGAACAGAATCTATAACTTGAGATATTTTTTCTGTTTTAGTTTTTTTATTTGAAATTATATGTCTAAAAGGTGGGTCCTGTGTCTTTTGGTGTACTTTGGGTATCCCAAATAATTAGTTCTTCCAGCGAGATGGCATTATCCAATTCAAGTTGTTAAGTGTTTTGTTTATTAAAGTAAACTGTTTGTGTACTTCTTTAATCTGCACTTCTCTGAAAAAGTCATTATTTAATATAGATTCTATTTTAGAGCTATATAATTCTTGTTCCATTAGGACAAGACGAGTGTCTTTATCTGCTCTCATGATAACGCAAGGATTTATTTTTAGTAAGATTATGCAGGGCTGTTCTCTCTGAATTAGTGAGGTTAAACCATTTAGTAGATTAATCTGATTTACAGAGTTTCCTAATATCTTTCACATACTTTTAAAAAAGCTTGTAGGGAATTATTGAGTACTGGGTTATATAAACTTTTAAGTTTTAGTGTGTTTCTGTAGGTCCCATGTGAGTTTTGTTCAGTATCAAAGTCATTATATTCAGTAGATGCATCCGTATTGTGTAGTAGTCTTAGATTAAGCTTCCTGGTGTACATACGGTGATCCGAAAGAAGATCTAGTAAATGTGCAAATTGTGAAGCTATGAAAGTGAGGCCTTTTTGTAGAACTTTCAAATGCTCCATAGAAAATTGTCTGTTGGTAAGGTTAAGAACAGCTGTGCTCATCCGTTTGACAGTATCGTCAATGTCAAATAAACTAATTTGTGGAAGCAGCTCCTTGTCATTATTTTCCTGCCCGAAGAGAGAAATCACCATTGGCCCCAACTTCTCACTCTCCCTCTCTGTAATTCCTCTGTCTGATGTACCAACTATCTCTCTGGAGTGTTGCTGTTGGTAGTGGACAAAAAAGGTTGTCGCATACTGGTTTGGTAGACAGTTTGATTGTCAGCTTGGTTCTGTTGTGGTGCAGCAGCAGCAATTTCATTCTCAGTATGACTGGCAGAATGCTGGTTATTGATGTGAACATAATGACCGTTATAACTGTTATGATTATTAACATTATAACTGTTATGATTATTAACATTAGACAGTTGGTGCTTTGTTGCTATGGTTATGTTTGAAAGAATTAGAAAATCCAGTAGCCCTGTGTGCTGTCTTCTGAAAGGAATTCTGAAAAGTACTCTGAAATGGTTTCTTTAGTTTTTTAAGAGGATAAGCCATTTGGTTTCTATATTGTGCTAAATCACTGTCCAACTTCTGTTTTTTTCTATGTACCAGTGTAGCTACATGTCTGTTGATATGATGGAAAATGCCATTGTAAAAATGTTGAAAACCGTAAAAATCAGGATGTAAAATCTGTGCATTGTGTGTTAATGTGTGCTTTCAATTGGACAAGTCTTTCTTTATTGTCTGCACTGATTATTCTTAGTGTTTGAAGACCAGTCTAACTGTATACATTTTTAGTGAGTTGTACAAAGTGGAATTAATAGATGCATTATTAGGGAATTTGAAGAAGCTTAGACCTTGTGATACGCTGTTATGAAACAGACAAGAGTCTAGAAATAAAATATCATACTCATGTTTTTAAAGGTCTTCAACAACCTTTCAAGCTTAAAAATATTATGTTTGCAGGCATCAGTTCTAGTGATGTTACCTGTTTTGTTAACATATCCGTTAAGGTTGTCAATAGTTGGCAGTTGAGACTCTGTGATGAATGGATTACTGTGTAAGTCATCAGTAATGAGTGATATGACATGGTTATTGACATTTAGTGCTGATCTTTCTGTATTTGTTTTATTAACAGGTGGTAGCACAAATGAAGCTGTTTGTGAATGGGTAGTTGGTACTGGTACAGTGTTAGGGTCATTAAAATTTAGTAGCACAGGAGGTTCTATTTGCGAAATAAAATAATTAATATATTGTAGCACAGTAGGTGCTATTTGTGAATGTCTAGTCTGTGTAGAGAGAGCTTGTACAAAGAGAGTTTGAATTGAGGGAGCTAGAATTGCAGTTGCTTGTATCGCATGTGCTTGCACTGAAGGTGTCAGTACGGACGAAGCTTGAAGAGAGGGCAGTAGTTGAGAATGGGTTACTAACCTTTGTTCTGATAGTAATTAGCTACTGAAATAATTACTGCGTCTTTGTAATACTTCTTGCGCTTGATGTGTGGTGTCTTCTAGAGTGTGAAATAATTCCTTAAATTCTTGCTGTATCGAATAGGTGGTGAGTTCAAATAAATCTTGGCCACTAGAGCCTGGTTCAGTTCTCTCATGTTCATCCATAGTCAGAAAAGGACAGAAACAAAACACTATAATAAAACTGCAAACTGTGAAGACTTAGAATTATAAAAAAATAAAACTTCAATGGACTAAAAGAAAGGCACACCGATGCTGAACGGATATTAAGCTTTTATTTTTGTTAAGATGAAAGAACTTCCTCAGAATACAACAGAACGCAATAATCACTAGTTCAAATATGTACAACTCTAGAATGTAAATACAGTATCCAATAACCATGAAGCAGTGTTTTAAAAAAATAAATAAAAAAGGAAACGGCAATTATAATAAAGTTGCTAAATTTGTAGGAAATACCCTTTATCAAACCCATCACTGCATGGCACTTAAGTCTCAAATGCTTAGACCTACTCTACTATTTAACATATATTTATTTTATTTTATTTTTATTTATTTTTATTTATCATTTGTTAACCGGGAAAGTCCGACTTGGAACAAAGCTAATTTTCAGCAGAGGCCCGGGGAGAAAGGCTCCAGATGCATGTCTTTGTAATGTGGGAGGAAACCGGAGCACCCAGAGGAAACCCACATGAATGCAGGGAGGACATGCAGACTCCACACAGAAGGCACCCCAGACGAGAATCAAATCAGAGAACCTCTTGCTGTGAGGCGACAACGCTACCGCTGCACCACTGCGCCATATATACAGCTACTTTCCACTTACAAAATCATACACTTCCCCTCCACTAGTTCTGCTTTAAGGAGAACTTTACACAACTGTGCAACTAGACAACCGCTACAATCCAGTGACCAAAAACAACTTACTGTGCATAAACTGACCAAATCCACCAGATACAGGTTATACTCCTGTTGCTAATTCATGGAACTCTATACCCATATCTATTAGATCAACTCCTTCCCTACAATCATTTAAAGTCACGCTAAAAAACTTCCTATCTAATACAGGGCTCTGTTCTTGCACTACTCTAGGCTAACAAAAACACCATTATAATAACAAGCAACTTCTCCTAAACACACTCTACCCCCATTCTCACTAGCCCTTCCCTCTACTCACCCCTCCCTTATGCTATCTACACTTCACCCCATTGTCACTCACCTGTCCCTCCTCTCATCCCTCCTTATTTTAATTTTACACTCTAGTCCCTATTCCTCCTCCTCCATCTTACTCTCACCCATCTCTTTTTACCCTTCCCATATTCCTCACCTTTATAACTCTCTCAATCTCTCTCTCTTGACTTCCCTTGTCTCTCTATATATGTCTTTATTCCCCCATCAGATCTAACTTTATGCATTATCCTAGTACATCATACAGCTACTGTATATAGCAATAGTTCAGTACTATGTATGCGTTATTCCTAGACAAAGATTAAACTGAAGTATTTATCGCCCAATTACTGTACATACCAAAGCTGTGTTCTTACACTGTACCATTTATTTCTTAGCCAATGTGAAATTGCACTGATATCTACTGATATAAATTTCTATGAAATCATCACTGTTTGTGTTTGGAGGTTTTCTTCTTGAGCCTTCGCTAAAAATGGACAACAACCCAGTCAAATTTTGAAAGAAGAAAGCTAAGCACCCATCCTTATTTCTCTTTTATTTCCTTCTACATCATCATCCTTAAATCTTCTTTTATCTCTTCTTCCTCACCTTCCTTTGACCTTTCTTAGCCTGTAATATTCTTATTGTCAAGTTTTCTGTTACTGCACATCCTGTACCTTACTGCTTCTTCTTTCTTTATATTATTCAAACAAACTTAGACAATTATATATATATATATATATATATATATATATATATATATATATATATATATATAAATAGATTCCTATTATAAGAACGAAAATTCACTACTTCAAACTTTTAATAGGAAGCCTCACTTCTGCAAAAGTTCACTTTAATGAAAGTGAACTTTTGTGTAAGTGCACTTCACCGAAAACACCGCAGCACAGTGGAGGACATAAAAAACAAGCTCCTCCACTATGATGCAATAGTCACAGACCTTAGGGTTAGGGCATGGGTTAGGCTAGGGGGATAGTTAGTAAAGCTATCCCTTTACCCTAATCCATGCTCTAACCCTAAGGTTCATGACTATTGCACCATAGAGGAGGACATTGCTATGTCCTTCACTGCGCTGCAGTCATCACGGACCTTAGGGTTAGGGCATGGGTTATGGTAAGGGGATAGCCCTATGGGCTATCCTCTTACTATGACCCATGCCCTAACCCTAAGTTCCATGAGTACTGCACGGAAATTCAGTACAACACTCGTTGTTGTACTGAACTTCGCGTAAGTGCACTTTCGATTAAGTGCACTCTCGCTGCGGTGTGCATTCCATGCACTATTTCGAATTAGTAAAAATTCGATCTAGTGTATGGAACCCATATATAATATATATGTATGTATATATATATATATATATATATATATATATATATATATATATATATATATATATATATATATACACACACACACACACACACACACACACACACACACACACGTGTGTGTATGTAACCATTCTTTTTTTTTCTTGATTCCTCTCATTTGTAAAATTTATTGTAATCTTCTTTTACTACTTGCATATTTCCAAGATTATATATATATATATATGTATACATATATAAAAAAAAATATATGTATACATATACATATATATATATATATATATATATATATATATATATATATATATATATATATATATATGGGTCTACTTCTATTCGCTGACAGCCCATTTCACTGAAACCCATTTGGTCGACAGCTCATTTCATCGACAAACATTCTAGGTGGGGGGCTGCGCCCCCCACACCCTCCCAATGTGGGGGGCTGTGCCCCCTACACCCCCCCAACTATATATAACAACTCCACAGTCACACAACAGTGGGGAGGGGGGCAAATCCCAGGTTTTTGCCTTAAATACTTTTGTCAATGAAATGAGCTGTCGACCAAATGGGTTTCAGTGAAATGGGCTGTCAGCGAATAGAAGTAGACCCATATATATATATATATATATATATATATATATATATATATATATATAGGTCCTGGTCTGAACATTGAAAGTACGTTTCAGCAAAACATACATCAGCGAACTCATTTTTGCGAAAGTGCATTTTATCGAAAATGCACTTTTGCAAAAAAAAAAATATGCAGTTTACATGTAGATTTTGTTGTACATCAACATGTAGTGTTGATTGTACAAAGCAAATTGTTGCTTAGATCGTGGTACAGCGAGGCTAAGGGATTATTCCCTTTTCCCCACTGTAGTACAGTCTCGGAGTGAGAATATTAAAGTAGGGGGTGTGTGTGGGGGGTGCAGGGGAGCTTGCCTCCCTGCATAAACATGAGTAGTATTTTATTTGTTTAGGTTTTTTGGTGTGTTGTTTTTTTTTTTTCTACTAAAGTACATTTTCGATAAAATGCACTTTTGTGAAAGTGAGTTCGCTCATGTACTTTTCGCTGAAACGTACTTTCGATCTATCAACATAGATCCATATATATATATATATATATATATATATATATATATATATGTATACAATTTGTATTATGTCTTAGGAACTTTTCTCCCTACACCTCCACTGAAAATTGAATGTATGCCGTTGGTCTTTTCCTGTAATACCGTGTCAAACAAATTAATTACTTAATTAATTCATTAATAAAGTTTATACACTGAATGAGGTGTGTCAGTGTGGCTGGCTTACTTATAAATGATGAGTTTGTTTAAAATGATACTCTTATTTTTATGCAAATTGAGAAGAGTTGAGACGCAATGCTTAAAACCTGGAGACCTTTGATTTAGCTAATGGTACTAGAAATAGCATTTTCCATGATACGTATTTTATCTGTGCTGTAGCAATTGATTCAAAAGGATGAAGAGGCAGTTTTCCAAAGCAAAGTATAAATTTAACAGAGAAGGACAGGATCCTTGAAAGGAAGCCAGATAAGGAAAGTACCTCTTTTAAAGATGCTACTGACAAGTAATTAAAGCCTTGATGAAAGCTGGAAGTTGCAGTATGGTGCATCTTAATTAAGGAATAGCTTAATCCCATGTAAATTATCTTGGGGAGAGAAATAATCCAGCAGCAATGCTCAAAGTGGAATTGTGAAGGGTTCCAAACTAGAAATCCCCCCCTCCCCAGAAAAAAGGATTAATTTATTTGTGTATGTTTTTCCAGTATTAGCCTCATGGCCTACCCCTGGAGGCACATGAAGACTTTTTTGGACACTACTTTGAACTGGAGTAACATACAATTTATGGATGGACTGAATGTCCAGGTGTGTCTTATAAGCTGTTTTGGTCAGAACATTCTGACAAGTCTCAAATATACAGGCTTCTCCAGAAGATGAAGACTGTGAAGAGGAGACACTTGCCAAGGCCAAAATGAGGCTATGATAATGACATTGGATGTGTCCTGCTTGGCTTTCTGT
>NC_056726.1:1842121080-1842336080 GCF_019279795.1 Protopterus annectens | reverse complement strand
GGTAACAGAAAATAAAACCCTGGGATCACTTCATTCGGTCTGCTTGACAGAGGATCAGTTAATTAATCAATGGGGTGGCGAAAGCCAATACACTCTGGCTAGGCTTATAAATGCCCTCAGGCAGATAGCTTTGTACCTACCTATGAACCTATCTCTAAATCCTCTCCCAGGATCTTTTGCAGATAGGCAATGCAATTTGTGAGCCATCTCCCTCCATATTTATCATTCAGAGAACTTCACTAAACTTGGAGTAATCTGGGAGGGAAGTAAAGAATCAATTACTTTTTCATCCTCAGTATCAAGGTTGGGGCCTCCTGGGGGAAAGCCCAAGCATCTCTGCTTACAGTTGTGCTTTCAATCAGATAATAGAAGTGATGGGTCCAACGATGAGAAGAAAGCTTGGACTGTTCCAGGTTAAGTGTTATGGTTCCTGAAGAAGGTTTTTGTGTCCTCTGTGGGCAAATGTATAATAGTTTCCATCACTGATGTTCATATCAACATTGATGCCACCCAATGGTATCAACCTATGGTGCTAGATGCAAAGTCAACCAGGGATGATGACAAACAAAACAGTAGTAAAAGCCATACTGACAGCATGACATGTGATAGCAGGACTGAGATATCTATCAACCCCTAAGCCTCACATCACGATTCTTGATCCCTTAAGGCAGGATGACTGAGCCAATCTACATTGTTATGGGCACCACTAATAATGCCATTGAGATTGGTTCTTATAGGCCAACTCTGAGTCCTAGGCCTAAATGGACTCCGAACACTGACAGTATCATCACTGGTGCAGTTACGCAAATGGCAAAACTGAAGTTGAAGCAGTCAGCTCTGAAAGTTTTGGTCCATAACTGAGACCACAGCAGATGCTGATGAATCTATAAGCATCAGTGCATGATGGGTCTAGCCTGTCATCAACAGGACCATTGCGTGATTGATAGGTGATGAGGACAACCAGGATGCTCTGACTGAAAAACATAGCAAAAAAAGAAATACCTCTCCTCTCCCTGGAACAGACAGGAAAAAAGCAAACTTTCTTTCTTTTTGCTGGATATTTATGAAGTCTTCCATCTTCTATACATAATCATTTTTCTGGGAAGGATGCAGCAACTTCTAAATGATGTTGCTGGTGATAGCCTGTAAGCAAAAATTATACAGATCTCAGAATCTGAGAAAGAAGATACAGGAGACTTTTCAGGCCAAAATACCTTCACTGGGCATTTAGACACACCAGCAAAAGAATGTGCAGAAGTCATTTTTCTTCTACTCAGAGCTTTATAGCAATAGATCTTACAGAGGAACCCTTTACTCTACTTGCCTTAATTTTCATTTTCTTTTCTCTCTCTCTCTCATTGTGCTTAGAAGAAGCATTCTTAGTGACATAATATTCTGATCTATAGGTCAAAAAAGCCAACCTCAGAGCTTGTCCATCTAGTCTTTCCCTAATGGCCTCTCCTAAGGGTATTATTCACATGTTAAATCTCTCTCTCTTTGTAAGAGGAGTTGTAATAATGTATGACAAATTTGTAAATACCTCCAAAAGTCTTTATATAGGATGTCATGGTCCTCTTATAGCTGTGCAAAGGATTTCAAGTATGAGATCTTCCCTGAGTTATCTAGTAGATGCTCCAGGCATGTAACACCCATTTTAAAGCAGAATGGCCAGCTAATGGTACTACCATCTATCTTAATATAAGGGTTGGCCCAAATAGGGAGTAACCAGAGGTTCAGGTTAAGGGTTTTCAGAGGCTTTTACTGACCCAATTCAGTGACCACCACTTTTTTATTTGTGAAGGACAAGAGGAGTGGTACCATAAAAGAGTGTTATGGGACAAGTTCCCCAAGATTTTAGCTTCTATTTCCATCTGCAGGGAGGTTCCTGGTTTTGTACAGGAAGGTATAGTTGGCAGGAATGCTGCTCTGTTCATATGCAATACATTGACTAGACCTCCTCTACCTCAGTTTCTGGGGGTAAATAGAGGTGACCTAGGAAGGGAAATGTGGTTAACTTCCTTAATTTTCTCAGCCATGGACAGTTAGGGGCAAAAATGCAAAGTGTACATTAGAGCATCTATGACAGTTTGCTTACATAGCAGTAAATTACTTGTTTTCCTTTATAAAGTAGAACTAAGCACAAGTATCACATGTACTAAAACTATTAACTGTGGCATTGTCCTGGCCCTTAGGAAGACATATCAAGCCATCCACAGCTGTCAAATAAGTCGGCAGATATTTGTGGCCTGTGTCACTCTGATTGATGAAGTGTTTTCATTAGGTAAAGGGTAAATTCACATTTAAATCTTTTAAAATAACCAAAGCCACGATAAAGTGTAGAATAATTCTGCTTTAATAACCAAATTCCACAAAACTTAGCACTTTCACCATAACACATATGGCTTCATCACAGTCAGTGGAAAATTTAAAATCATTCGTATAAATATTTACATCATCTAGCAACAACCAATCAACTTCTTTAATACATAAATAAATTGTTAATCATTTTAGTTTAAGGTAAAATTTCTCACTAAACTATTCCAGCTGCTTTAAAAACAACACGTAATCTTTTTAACACAATTAAAACTCTATAAATGTTTTATATATAATTATATATATATATATATATATATATATATATATATATATATATATATATATATATATATATATATATATATATATATACATATATATATCTATATATATATTAAAATACTAATATATCTATATCAACCTATACATTTATATAATACTATATATATATATATATATATATATATATATATATATATATATATATATATATATATGCTTTTTTGTATAAATAGATAAATGTTCAACATATGTACTCATTTCAAAGTAATTTATAATAATGGAAATAAATAATTATGTGCGATTATAATGGCCACTACAATACTTATAAAAAAAAATTATCACATAGTAAAGCTACAAGTAAAAATGTGAACTCACAAAAAGAAGCCCAATGAGAGCCAAACTTGTAAAATAACCAAAGCCAGGATAAACTGTAGAATAATTCCACTTTAATAACCAAATTCCACAAAACATAGCGCTTTCACCATAACATATATGGCTTCATCAGAGTCAGTGGAAAATTTAAAATCATTTGTATAAATAGTTACATCATCTACCAACAACCAGTCAACTTCCTTAATACATAAATAAATTGTTAATCATTTTAGTTTAAGGTAAAATTTCTCACTAAACTATTCCAGCTGCTTTAAAAACAACACATATTTTGCAAAAATGTGTATAAAAATAAAACTCTTAACACACTTAAAACTCTATAAATGTTATTTATATATATATATATATATATATATATATATATATATATATATATATATATATATATATTATATTAAAATACTAATATATCTATATCAACCTATACATTTATATAATACTAAATACAAATATATATATGTTTGCTTTTTGTATAAATAGATAAATATTCAACATATGTACTCATTTCAAAGTAATTTATAATAATGGAAATAAATATGTGCGAGTATAATGGCCACTAAAATACTTATAAAAAACAATTATTACATAGTAAAGCTACAAGTAAAAAATCTTGTGCTATATTAATTAATAATATAACTCCTTGACTTCAGATAGGGAAAAATGGATATACTGTCATTAATACCCGGGTATTGGGTGGCATTTAATCTAATTTGCCAAGCTGCTTCCATCATGTCCACCTTCAGCTTGTCATCACCTCCTTGTATGTCGGGCAAAACTCGACCCAACACAAAGAAAATAAACTTTTTAAAGTTTGGATAAACTGTGGTGTGCATATATAGGCCATTAAGGGTGTCCTTATTTCTAATGGCTCTAAGATGTTCTGCAATTCTTTCCTTCAGTTTCCTCACCATCTTTCCCACATAAAAAGCTGGGCATGATGTACAACTGGCTATATATACTACCATTGTTGAGTTACAACATTTTCCTGGACAGGGGAAAGACCTGTTATAACCCACAATTACTACATAGGGCCCCTCATTTATGTATCTATAAATCCCACATGCCCCACATTTGTACATCATTGAGTAACCTTTATGCCCCAAAATACTTTTATTACTATTTCCTTTACTAAAGACAAACCTTAACATGTCACCCAAAATTTCTTTTGTGTTGGAACTAAAACTAAATTCCCAAACTCTCTGCATAGTGTCTACAATAAATGGTGTCTGATGATTAAACTTCAAAATGATTGCATTATTCTTAAATCGTTGGTTAACTTCCCTTTGTACTATATTTCCACCTCTTAAAATGGGAGGAAACTGGGTAGCTCTTTTTGTTTTTATTTCTCTTTTGGTGTTAATCAAAAGTATAAGAGGATAACCTCCCTCTAAAAACATACCTACTAATTTGTAAAGTTCTTCTTCAAAAATCTAATTGTCACTAACCAAGCGTGACAATCTCACCATTTGGCCCTTGACCACACTCTTCTTCTGATGATAGGGATGACTACTTCTATAGTGTAACAAAGAATTACTATATGTCTTTTTTCTGAATATAGTACTTTGCATCCCCTCATTAGTTTTTAACAAGTGTATGTCAAGAAAGTCTATGTTGTTTTCATTCCAAGTATTAGTAAATTTGAAGAAGCTGGTAGTTGAGTTTAAATAATCTATAAATTCTGTGGCTTCAAATTCACTACCCTTCCAAAGAATCAGTATGTCGTCCAGGAATCGACTATACAACAGTATTTTTTTCCATAATCCTGGAGCCAAAAATAAAGGAAGTTGATTGGTTGTTGCTAGATGATGTAACTATTTATACGAATGATTTTAAATTTTCCACTGACTCTGATGAAGCCATATGTGTTATGGTGAAAGTGCTAGGTTTTGTGGAATTTGGTTATTAAAGCAGAATTATTCGACAGTTTATCCTGCATTTGGTTATTTTACAAGTTTGGCTCTCATTGGGCTTATTTTTGTGAGTTTGCTGGTTGCTTTAAGTCAGGTAACTGGGGATATATTTTCTGCTTTATCGTGGATTTTGTGTTGTGTTGGTGCAACTAAATATATTATATTGACATTTCTACGTTTGGTTTGAACATCCGGTTGCTTGGTTCGATATTTCTGGTTGAGTTTTTTGTTCCGGTTGTATGGAGGCATTAATTTCCGAGCTTACTTCTTCGGTACAGAGACACTTTTGGTTGGGAGAGAGGCCAGAAATGCAGTACGTGATACGTTGACAGACTCCCAAGTGGAGTTTTTCACATTGCATTCACCACCTGGGCTAGAGGTAGTGAACAATGCAGTTCCAGAAGCAAGTGCAGCACGTCCTGAGCAAAAGAATATTAAAGAGTGGTTACAGTTACCTAAATTTGATTTCTCGGACTCGAACGAGGAGAGGAACGAACAGAGAGGGGTAACATTATCACTAAGCAAGCAGATAGATCAGTTTGGTGATTTGTGTCGGAAATACAGGGGCCTACAAATGGATAATTCGTTTTTGATGAAATCTGTTTCGCTAAAGCAGGTGCCTAAAGGATTGAGGGTCTGGAAGTTACTTATGGGTGTGGAAGGTGACTCGACAGCGTTTAAACAACTGGTTGATTTATTCAACAGAACAGGTTTGGAAATGTGTGACATTATTATTAAGAACAATTTGAATAGACTGGCCATTATGGAAAAAGAAATAGAGACTTTAAATGAGAACATTGTAAACAATTTGTTGTTTTCTCAGCATGTTGTTAAGTATCATTCTATGTTAGACAATGTTGAAAATTTTGTGAACAAAAATATAAAAATGAAAACCAAAAAGCTATTGAGAAACTCCAAAGACTATAAAAACAATAAAGTATATCCTTTTGTGTCTAACACCAAAGTGGTGTTAGAAATACCAACAGGGTTGGGGGAAACATCAATGGTGAAGTGTGTTTGAACTGTGAGGGTAACAATGTTAGTAACAATGAACAACTGAGTTATGAGGACCAGCAGTTACCTACGGGTCCCCAAGTGAGGAGATCAGAATGCTTAATGAACAAGAAAGAGGAAGGGCAACGTTACCAAGCCCAGGGCGACTCACGTTATTACCGACACAACAATTTTCAGAACAACAAATGGCAATAGAATGCCAGGTGGGAATGGTAATAGCCGTTAATGATGGTAACATTGTATTTGTACAGCAAGACACAGAAAAATTTAATGTATTACAAATGAGTGATGTAAATGTTTCTGTAATTGTATTGTTCACTGTCAAAGAAAAGGGTTTTCCATATACAACTACAGTGCCTTAACAATAAATGATGTGCATCATGATTTGTTAAGTAAAGGATTTACATTTGTTCCTGCATTTTATTTGAATTTTGTTGATTCCTATATTAGTCTAAAAATGTTTACAAGGCAAATTCATTTGTCTTTATTTTTTTAGAGAACAGAATCAATTTATGAATAATTCAAATAAAGTTTTGAGTACACTAAAAAGAAAAAGCACTTTTATACCCCCAAATCATAAGGAAGTATTGATGTTTGAAAAACTATGCATTAATGAAATTAGGAGTGGGTTGAATAACACTGGAATAGTCATTGATCATGATTATTTAAGTAGTGAGGAAAGAAAAATATTGTTTGAGTTAGCTAACAACCATGAGGTGAGAATAATGAAACCTGATAAGGGGGAAGGGGTAGTTATCATGGCTCATTTTGATTATGTTGCTAAAATGCATGAAATTTTAAGTGATACATACCAGATCCCGCAGTGGTGGTGGTGCTGCGGTAGTGTTGTCGGCTCACAGTAAGACACTGTCCAGTTCGATTCTCAGCTAGAGCATCTTCTGCGTGGAGACATGCGTGAATGGGCATACCTTCGTGGAAGGTTGTGCGTCAGGCCTGGCAAGCCAGTACTTAACAACCAACTGCCAATTATTAGCAGACTGGAGTTCTGCTGTGGCGACCCCTAACCGGGAAAAGCCAAAAGACACAAACAAACAAACACTTACATACCAGACTGTATCGCTCAATGAAATGCATATAGCTTAGCACAAGATTGACTTATTTATGTTGGATGCACTTTTTCAAGGGGGAAATAAATGAAGGTGAATTTAATTTTTTGAATGTAGAACACCCGGTGACACCGGTGTTGTTTGGGATCCCCAAGGTGCACAAATGCATAGAGAATCCCCCTTTTAGGCTCATTGTAGTGGTCAATGGCTCGAAAATGGAACCTTTAGCATCTTTTGTGGACAAGGAAATACAGGGGATCATTTTGGGTGTGAATCATATAACTAAAGACTCTTGGAATTGCTTAGAATGTTTGAGGGACGTTAATGAAACTTTTACAGGGTCTTTTCTCACCATTGATGTTATTACTTTGTTTTCAATTATCCCCCATGTGGAAGGACTGGAGTATTTCAGGGAGAGTTTAAATAAACATGGTAGGTTAGAAGGAGGAAAAGTCAACCTGTTAGTTGCTTTAATGGAATTAATTTTAAGAAATAACTTCTTGACGTTTGAAGGGGAAATTTTTCTGCAAGTGTCAGGTATAGCTATGGGGGCAAAGTGCACCCCAGGGTTTGCTAACCTAGTACTATTACACTGGGAAGAGGTTTTTATTTTTGGTTCCAGGTTTCTAGAGAAAATACTGTTGTATAGTCGATTCCTGGATGACATACTGATTCTTTGGAAGGGTAGTGAATTTGAAGCCACAGAATTTATAGATTATTTAAACTCAACTACCAGCTTCTTCAAATTTACTAGTACTTGGAATGAAAACAACATAGACTTTCTTGACATACACTTGTTAAAAACTAATCAGGGGATGCAAAGTACTATATTCAGAAAAAAGACATATAGTAATTCCTTGTTACACTATAGAAGTAGTCATCCCTATCATCAGAAGAAGAGTGTGGTCAAGGGCCAAATGGTGAGATTGTAACGTTTGGTTAGTGACAATGAGATTTTTGAGGAAGAACTTTACAAATTAGTAGGCATGTTTTTAGAGAGAGGTTATCTTCTTAAACTTTTGATTAACACCAAAAGAGAAATAAAAACAAAAAGAGCTACCCAGTTTCCCCCATTTTAAGAGATGGAAATATAGTACAAAGGGAAGTTAACCAATGATTTAAGAATAATGCAATAATTTTGAAGTTTAATCATCAGACACCATTTATTGTTGACACTATGAGGAGGGTTTGGGAACTTAATTTTAGTTCCAACACAAAAGAAATTTTGGGTGACATGTTAAGGGTTGTCTTTAATAAAGGAAATAATATTAAAAGTATTTTGGAGCAAACACCGGTTCGTAAAGGTTACTCAATGATGTACAAATGTGGGGCATGTAGGATTTGCAGATACATAAATGAGGGGCCCTATGTAGTAATTGTGGGTTATAATAGGTCTATCCCCTGTCCAGGAAGATGTTGTTGTAACTCAACAATGGTAGTATATATAGCCAGTTGTACATCATGCCCGGCTTTTTATGTGGGAAAGACAGTGAGGAAGCTGAAGGAAAGAATTGCAGAACATCTTAGAGCCATTAGAAATAAGGACACCCTTAATGCCCTATATATGCACACCACAGTTTGTCCAAACTTTAAAAAGTTTATTTTCTTTGTGTTGGGTCGAGTTTTGCCCAACATACGAAGAGGTGATGACAAGCTGAAGATGGACATGATGGAAGCAGCTTGGCAAATTAGATTAAATGCCACCCAATACCCAGGTATTAATGACAGTATATCCATTTTTCCCTATATGATGTCAATGAGTTATATTATTAATTAATATAGCACAAGATTTTTTACTTGTAGCTTTACTATGTAATAATTGTTTTTTATAAGTATTGTAGTGGCCATTATACTCCCACATATTTATTTATTTCCATTATTATAAATTACTTTGAAATGAGTACATATGTTGAATATTTATCTATTTATACAAAAAGCAAACATATATATATTTGTATTTAGTATTATATAAATGTATAGGTTGATATAGATATATTAGTATTTTAATATATATATATATATATATATATATATATATATATATATATATATATATATAACATTTATAGAGTTTTAAGTGTGTTAAGAGTTTTATTTTTATACACATTTTTACAAAATATATGTGTTGTTTTTAAAGCAGCTGGAATAGTTTAGTGAGAAATTTTACCTTAAACTAAAATGATTAACAATTTATTTATGTATTAAGGAAGTTGATTGGTTGTTGCTAGATGATGTAACTATTTATACAAATGATTTTAAATTTTCCACTGACTCTGATGAAGCCATATATGTTATGGTGAAAGCGCTATGTTTTGTGGAATTTGGTTATTAAAGTGGAATTATTCTACAGTTTATCCTGGCTTTGGTTATTTTACAAGTTTGGCTCTCATTGGGCTTCTTTTTGGGAGTTCACATTTAAATCATCCTTACCATGCTTGTCATAAAACATTTCTGTTTAAGTTGTTCGGGGATGCTTTGAAAGGTTAGCCCAGCATCATCAGGTCTGCTAGACTGTCTTGCCCAATCTATTACTATGCTGACTATGTTACTATGTTATATGTTGACTATGCTAAAATTCAGTCCTAAAATATGCATTTTCCAGTTATCAAGAGTCTCAGAAGAAAGATTTTCCAAGAAAAAATAAAGGCATCTGATTTTATATCATTGTGTTGTATAATCCATTATAATTAAAATAATTGAAGTTATAGGTATGTGCAAGTATGGTTGTGCGGTGTCTGGGGCAGTTCTAATACCAAGTTCAAAATGAGTACTGATATTAAATGTAATCAAAATACCATAAAATTGTATTTTTTGTGTACATTACTTGAATCTAGTATGTGGATTATGTTATTAATTAGCCATTACAGTAAGTTTAATGGACATGTATTCACTTTTCTGCTAGTTATTAAAATAATAGATAGCTCACATTATGTTTTAAGTAACCGCTTGATATTTTTTCTGCTCATTGCCTGCTACTTTGACATCTACTCCTCAGCTAATTAGTCCCATTCTATGATATCATAGTGATATATTCCAGGCCAATGTATAGTTTCAGATGCTGTTTGTGAGAAACAGTACGGGTTTCAGTCTCCAGTAAGATATGCACTCTGACTGTTGTCACACATTCAGTTATTCTGCTGCTAGTCATCATAGTGTGTGTGATGTTTGTTGGTATACTTTGTTAGAAATGTTATATGTAAATGCACAATCTTCTTTTAATACTTCTCTCTCATATTTAGATGATATCTCACTGAGCTTCTGCAATCCATAGCCTTCTCTGTCACATTCAACAGGCTGCACCTATCCAGATTCCAGATACAGTAAAATGATTCACTGTCCTTTTATTCCAATAAAAAGGACAGTTTCTATGATATCTATACACTAGCTGACACTCATGAAACAGAAATGTTACTAAGAATAGGTATACTAAAGTACTGATATAGTGAATTACTTTTTAACTATGTAAATCTACAGGCGCACGTTTTTTTTTTCCAGAAGCAACCCAGGAGCATGTTCCTACTCAAATAGCATGCAAAAAGAGACTGAGAGAATGAAACCAATGACTGCAGAATGAAACTGGTTAGTAACTCATAGCTGCATTAGTTTGCACTTAACAGTTAAACCATTATTAAATTCTCAAGAGAAAAACAAAACCCTACACATGAATATCTGAGTTCCGCTTCTTAAAAAAAGATAAGTCACAAAACCATTTTTGTAAAACTATAGTCTCCACTGAATATGTTTTTCAAGAGAAGGACATCACTCTCTTCATTTCACACTGGTGAAAAATACTGATATAAATAGCTGCACCATAGTATATTTGAAGTGGTACAATGTTACAATAAAGATATGTTGAACTTCCTAACCCCTTACCTTTCATAACATCCAGAACTGCATAATGTCTTCTTTAGTTTTGACTACATTAGAAACTCTTAAAAATGTTGTAAAAACTGCAGTTCTGTTACTAAAATACAAGAAAAGAAATCTCAGTATAGAAACAGGCTGCAGAATTGTCATCAGTTGTACTCTAACCACTTTTATATCTACTGGGACAGTTCTTAAATTTTGGACCTATGTGTATAAAGCCGTATACATAAATTCTTTTTGATTAAGCACATATACCATAATACTGTTTTCCATCAGTTTTATGCAAGTAGTTTTTAGTTGCATAACAGCAATACAATAATTATATGAACTTTCCTTAGTACTTGGTTTTCATGCAAACTTCTGTATTCAGTATTACCAACCTCATATTCTGCTGTAAATTATTTCATATTTTTTATATCTCAAGCAAACAGTGCTATCCAGTTTAATAAACCTTATTTTGCCATAGGGGCTAGTTGTGGCTGAGAAAGGACTTGGAACCAGGCTACCTACCTAGTAAGCAAATAAATACTCAGTAGTAGGTAGTACTTATTTTGTGTTAACATATTTCCTGCTCAGTTTACATATTCACAAGTTACATTCTTCCTGAGTTAATTTTTCTCCTTGTTTAGTAAACTTACTCTTGTGAAAAAATGTACAGAATTCACTGCTCCACATTTCAAAATATGCATATACATCTGACTCCCAATCATTTTAGCAATGACAAGGCATGAGAGTACAACATGAATATATGGACCATGTAAAATCTGGTCATTCATTGACTTCAGTATAATAATATTACTCTTTAAAAAAGTAAAAGTAAGTAAGATGAAAACACACTAATGCACTTAAATGTATCCAATGGTTGCTTAGCTACAATATAGCCCCAATTTTCTAATTAAGTGTAGCTTCAAAGCTAAAGGGATACTTTTATCAAGACATTCCATAATTTAGCACTGTGTTCATAGATGTGTTATTGAAACACAACCAGAAATGTTTCAGCAAAAAAATGCTAATTATTTTCTTAAACTTTTTCAGCTAAAACATTTCCAGTTGGATTCCATAATATCAACAAAAACGCACATTAAATATTCAGTTTAATTCAAATTTAGTAAACAAAGATGTAAGATTTAATGGCTACCATTTAATAATCTCTTAAATGGGCATTTGAGGCACTCAGGCTACTGGGATTTTATGTTACAATTCTACCATCTACATCACACTAAGTAGAGTAGCTTTTGATATGAAACACTTAATTACACTGTTTTCTTTTCCCTACAGAGTTTATTGAAATAAAGCAATTTGCATTTAACAAGGGGGAACAAAGAAAGAGATACAGAAGATCTGATGGGACAGTATAAACTTTGCTCAGATAATATTAACTCGATGATAATATATTTTTTTAATACACAGAATAACATGGACTCTCCTAATGGTATGTAAGTATCAGAATATAAACACAGATGGCATTAAAAAGTAATTGAAGATACCAGTTTATCTATAGCAACTAAGTCAGAATAGTATCTTTCACAAGACATCATGATTAATTACTAGAATGGCTTTATTAAAATATGTTTTGATATTCAGAGTACAATGTTCCTTTATAAACTCATCACGAAAATAATCTGAAGTAGGATCACAATGAGAATGTATTTGTTTTTGTATTTTTTACCAGGGTAGAGCATATATTCATATAGACCTTTTACAGACTAAGCCTATGAGCACTGTTTTTGAAGTGACTTGTTCAAAGTCACAGAATAGACAAATAGAGTCTGGAGGATAGGGCTGTGAGTGACAAATACTCCCTTACTTCCTTCCATCCCCAAACAATGAAAAACCTTCATTTCAAATGTTCAATCAACTCACATTTTATGGTGAATAATTACAAAGAATATACACAAAGACCAAGAAAACTAGTTAAATAACAATTAATAAACTTAACAAGCCTACCAAACACTTTAAACTCCATGGTAGCTACCCACCCCACCATAACCTGCAATTTATCACCCCAACAGATATGATGATATGGCACTTAAAATATCTTCTATGAGACCTTTATTTCCAAATCCCAAAATCAATAAGAAAAGAAGAAAGGGGGTGGTTCTGTGTACACATACATAACAAAGCTTAACACACACTGTCTAAAGTATGAACTAAATTAACATAATACTTCATGTTTGCTAATTCTTAGATAATCAATCCAGTTCATCTTATAAAAGTGAAGCTGTTCTGTAGGGTAAATGCCAAGTTTAGAACGTGAATGCATCCTTTTACAAATAGAAAAACATGATTCATTACTAATGTCAAGGCTTCCAATAATGTCATACACTGGGAGCAGTAGCATGCTTCTCTTAACTCATCCCCCCTTGTTGAGGAAATATTGAGGTACTCTTATATTTTTAAGAGCTTGTTCTCTCCATTGCTGTAGGTTTGTTAATACATTTGATTTCTACTGACAGGTTATACCTTCGTGCAATAATGCAATTAAAAACCTAAACATTTTTTCTTTTCGACTAACTCAGAAGGATGTGGCATGTATCTATACATATTCCTATCTTGCTTATTACTGCCAGAAAACTGAAGACTATCCCCTGTGCTGATAGTATTAAAATATCTAGGTGTAATATTTGGTAGCTCATTTTCCTTGGGCATTTAAGTTAATAATGCAATTAAAAATGTAACCTAACATAGAAACATTTTTATCATATCAATAATTACTTAATGGCAAGTTTGAGATGAAAGACTTCTCGATACATTACTGTTTTCAAAATTATTTTATGTGTATATAATTTAAAGTGGTCTGTCCACCAGAAATTTCAAAACCTACAGTAGGAGTACAACAAATGAACAAGAAATACAGCTGGTACCTCTTCAAGAATTCAACTGTCTAATCTTAGGAAAGAAATAAACTGGTTATCATCTAGAAACAAACTTTCTTCTCATCAGCTTACTTCTTTTGTTAGTTAATGGGATATCATCACTATTGCCTAACCTTTATGTATTTTTGAACATCCCTCAATGATACACTCAAAACCAGATTCAAGGAAAACTGTTTTCATATTTTAGCCCTAATTTTATCTAATACTACAGCAATGCATATACACAAGTATTAAATATATGCATGTAAGCAGTTTTTTAAATCTAAGTATCTGGTATTAGTTGTATTATACTACTGTACTGATTTATCAAAGTAATAATATAAAATAATGTAGAAAGAAAGAAATGTATTTAAGCAATGAAACTAAGGTAAAACAAAAAATGCTTTCATTCTCATAACGTACTTTATCAATCTTACCTAAAATTACCCTCTAAAACCAATATTTATATAAACATATTTATATAAACTACTCTCAATGATGCAGAATACTTGTGTATCAACTTCTGCATTTAAGACCAGATTTCAGACTACAATGATCAATGAGCCCTCATTGACTAAAAACACCCAATGTTGTAATGCAATCATTCTCTAACATTTCCATAAAATTAATAACATCTCCATCTTGACGGTCAACTTTCCTCTTTCCCTTTCATCTGCTTAGTACTAAAGGCAAACGCATTGATTTTAAGTAGTGGGATCATGTGAACTCTGTCTATTCTGCAAAACCAGCAATTTTCATCTGATTTTATCTGTTATATGTTCTACGTTAAAGTAGTAGGGGTATGGAGCATGCAGAGAGGCTTGCCTACACCCCCCCCCCCCAAAAAAAAAATATTTTTATTTTTTTTTATTATTTTTAATATGGACCATGGAATGAGTACAATTTATTTAAATGGTGTTGCCAAACTGAATAGTCTAGTGCAAAGTGGATTAAATATAGAACTTTTATATATATATATATATATATATATAAAATCTGTATAGACATACAAATATATATACATACACAGACATACATACATATGTACATATATGTATAAAGCTATCTCTATAAAGATATATCTGTATCTGTCTATATGTGTACACACGGGTCTACTTTCATAGACCGAACGTACGAATCACCGACACACATTTTCCCCACCCCAAACAACCGACAACACACCACACCGACAACTCAACATACCGAACACCAAAACACCGACACAAAAAACGCCAAATACACATTGCACACAACAACATATCCACTAACCTTAACCTAAACCCTAACCCTAACGTCCGACACTACCGACACTTACCCAACCGCCCTAACCCTAACTCACTTAACACACCCCTAAACCCCAACACCGTCACTATCGCACACTCACCCTACCTGCACCTAACCCTAACTCACTTAACACACCCTAAAACATTCAGCCCATCACTATCGCACACTCACTCCACCTGCATTCTAACCCTAACGCACTTAACACTACCCTACACAGCTCGTCACTTCCACACACTTACCTCACCTGAACCCTTAGTCCGACACCACCGACACTCACATTTTCCACACACTATCCTAAAATCCCTCAGTATCGTACACTTACCTGTCTGCTCCCCAATACTACATCTGTCACTTTCGCACACTTACCGTGTCGCTCCACCGCGCTGCCGTTGTCGGTCTCTCAGCCGCCGGATATCGCGTTTTGTAACCTACCTGTTCAGTCGTTCGTCTCGGTCTTCCGGGTGTCGGTTAAGTGGCGCTTCGGTCTATGAAAGTAGACCCGTACACACACACACACACACACACACACACACACACACACACACACATATATATGTGTGTGTGTGTGTGTGTGTGTGTGTGGATGTGTGGCTATAGATATATATATATATATATATATATATATATATATATATATATATATATAGAAAGAGAGAGAGACACAGACATATACATACACACACACACACACACACACACACACACACACACACACACACACACACACACACACACACACAGAGTTTCAGAGCATGCAAGTTAAAAACACTGTTTTTTGCAGGGCCAAACCGCCTTGCACCTGCCATGTTAGGGCTGTGCCCCTATACCTCTTGATTATATATTCCAAATTAAAATTGCATGATACTAAGGAAAAGGCATACTCCCCAACCCTTATATTGTAGAGATCTTCACTACTATTGATTAAAACCATTATTAAAAGGAAGCACAGTGGATTTCAAGGACAAAAAGGTTATGAAAATAAAGGTACATAAATGTAAATATGATTAATATATATATAGAGAGATAGACATAAGTAAACAAAGATTGTGCATTAAAATAGTTATAGTAAACAGAGATAAAATAATGCAACAAATCCTAGTGTCAGATTACATTGAATTTATAGTTAAATTAGATAAATTTAATGCCACAGTAATATCCATAATATTATGGATAAGCAGCTAAAATGTATATATATAATATGCATACGGACATGGATATACTGTCATTGCTCTTTTAAGACGTAATCTGTAGCACAGTGCATGGTGAAGCTTGAACACTAGTGAGATGAGTGTCAGATGCTAAAATGTTAAAATTGTTTATGCCCAGCTGCCATGTTGTGGGCAAGGGTGCCCACAGGATTTTTTGCAGGAGGGGGTGCAAACCCAGAGGCCAGAGCTCCAGGGGATATCTATTTACACGTGGATAATCAGGAATTCCTGCTGTATTCCACAGTATAGTACAGAAACTGACAGTGTCTTTGTGAATTTATAGTGTTATGAAATAAGACCTCAACAGAACTGTAATATTGAACTTATTAATGAAGAAATTATAAAGTTTCTGGGTAACTGTAGTTTTTTAAAACAAAAACTGAATGTACTATATTGTTGTAAATTTAGACCTATGACTCCTATGCTGAGCGTACCAAAGATCAGAGTATACCTCTCAACTAACGAGGAATCAGAGCCAAAACAAGATCAAATGGGGCCTTAGGCAGGGTAATGGATCAGGGCCCCCATACACAGCCTCCCCCCCTGCAGTCAGTCCAGTGTCTCATTATTTGGCTATTTCTCCCCCAGTTATCATAGACACTGTTCAAAACTGTCAGTGTGTATATTGTTTTCTGCTTTACTTCTACAATGATTACAGATTTCTGGATTTAATTTAAAACTTTTATTTCACATTTTGTAGCACAAACACTGATAGACATTTACTAAATAAAGCAATACAATCTCACAATGAAAACAGACTTAGCATTAAATTTTCTCTGCCTTGAAACTCATATTCACTGAAACAGCACTGAAACCCACATTCAAAGAAACTGCATCTGGCCAGTGGTGGATTAAGTTTACTTTTGTGCTGTTTTCATAGGTTCATAGGTTGGTACTAGGCTATCGGACCTAAGGCGTATACAAGCCCAGCCATAACAATTTCCTGGATATTTCTTCCCATAATATTTACTTCCCTGGACCCCTGTCTAGCAGGACAACTGATGTGATCCCTGGGGTTAATTTTCTACCTCCCATTCAATCGTCAATGTTCCTTTTGAAGAGGGCCAAGGAGGTGCTCTGCTTGACATGTAGGGGCAGTCTATTCCAGAGTATGGGGAGTATCAGAGTCAGGAACCTATCCCTCCAGCATGTTTTGTTCATTGTGATGACAAGATTTAGATCGCTGGAGCATGTGGCTCTGAGGGATTTCTTTAAGTGGAGCATGTCCAACAGCTCAGGGTTTGACATAGCCTTGTATGTTAAGCAGAGATTGCCTCTGAGTAGATGATATGTCACAGAGTACAGCTGGAATTTTTTTAGATGGTCAGCATAGGGCATCTGCTTTAGGCCTGTGATTTTTTTTAGTGAGGTATTTTTGCGGCCTTTCCAACTTTTGCAGTTGTCTTGTGAGGTACATACCAAATGGGGCATTGTATTCTATAATGGGTCTAATGAGGGATGAGTACAGTGGGACAATGATCTCCTTTTTCTGGATGAAAAGCCCTTAGCGATGAGGTGTGCCACATAGAAGGATTTCCTGACTGTTGTGACAATGTATTTATCGAAGGTAAGACCACTGTCCACCTGTGTCCCTAAGTCTCTCATCACACTTTCGATGTTTAGTGTACTACCATCTATGTGGTAATTCATGGGTCCATGTTTTTTCCCAAAGGGAAATCAAATCATATTCCCCTTGCACACATTTTTAGGACCATGCAAGAGTTCTTTGATTCACCTTCCTGGTTGTATTAAATTATATTCCTTGTATAATACAGCACCACTTGTTAGAGCGTGTTTTATAGTTTTGAACATTTTTCCAGTAAGATATGAAACAAAACATATGACCCAATAATAACAAAACTTCCCAAGTTAGAACATTTCAACAATAAAAGGCTACTCAAACTTCTGTCATTACAATTCATGAATATCTGTTAATGTGCACAATCTCTGCAGAAGTAAAATAAATCGGAATAACTCCACATTAACTAGATCTGTAATTATAGTGTGAAGGAAAACATATCATAGAAACATTATCATCTTTTTGACTGTATGGCAAGCACTACAGCAAAATTGCAATTATTTGATTTTCTTCTATTTATTATAATAAATAATATTTTATAGCAGGATTATACTTTATATCTTCTGTGAGTAAGTTTCTACCCTTTTTCTACCCACACATTTTACCACGGATCAAGAGATGTAAAATTTGAATCTACACTCTGAAATCAGATAACATACTGTATGAAAAGCTTAGTGTAAGATATGCTGCAGGCTTGTCTTTGTTATATATAGGCAATGAATGTATTTATGCAGTTCCACAAAGGTAGCTTCTGCTAGGTAGTCATGCATCTGCTAGAGAATGCACCATCCAAAAACAAGGACATCAGAACCAGCTCACTGAATATCAAATAAGAACTCCCTTCCCCATGGCCGCTGTGACCCTGAAATAGAGTAATAGTAAAATACAGTTGCCTTCACTTCCCACAGAAAATGCAAGTTAACTTTTTTACCACAAGACCAGTTCCAAGGGTAAATTTGACTCTGCCATCTGTGGTAACGTATACCCTCCTCCTGCTGTCGTGTGTCACTTCTGTACATGCTGTTCTTCTGCACATATTTATTAAGCATTCATTCATCCAGCCTGACAAATGTAGTCATTTCAAGCAGCATTATAACATATTTATTAGCATGGAATTTATTTCATCATTCTTGTTTTATTTGGGAGGGCTGAATGTTTTGCTTTTATGGCAATGATGTGTTAAGATTCATGGGAGCTAGAATGCTAAAGGGAAAGTACATTGACTAAATCATACAAGATAAATCCAAATACTTTAAAATACCATTCTGGTTAAGGCCATGTGAAAATGTACACACACACACACACACACACACACACACACACACACACACACACACACACACACACACACACACACACACACACACACACACTACTTCTATTACGCTTGCTACTACTTCTACTAAAGCCAAACCTGTTTATCTAATATAAAACAATCCAATCAACTCCCACCATCAGTGTTATCCCTACTGGCATTCTCTTTAAAGAAACAATGATATTTATTTGACTAGTAACAGCAAAACTGTTTTTCAGGTTGAGAGACACCTCCCTCCCTCTTTTACAGACACACATACATACACACACACACACACACACACACACACACACACACACACACACACACACACACACACACACACACACACAAAAGCACACACATGCACACCTACCTACCTACCATTTAAACAAATACAAACACACACACACACACTTACCTCTCACGTGTCGGTTCATGGTCCGCATTTCAAATGTCTTCCGTGGAAGACAAAGATGTAAACATCAGGTTGCACAGACACAGAAGATGAAAACAGGTTGCAGATATTTGTTGCATTTATGCGACTGGATGCAAAGGGTTTCGGCATTTTTCTTAAAGAAGAACACCCTTAAAAACATTTTTTAATAATTAAAAAAATAAATAAATATCCTGGTCAGCGGCAAAATCCAGGTGGGTGCAAGTGCATCCCCTTCCACCTGACTGTGGGTGCCCATGGTTGTGGGTTATAAAAGTTACATGTTTGCTGAAAATAATGCTGAATTCTGACATTTCTGACTCGACTGATGCTTTAGATGCACATTTTCTAAAGCAACTTCTGACAAAGCATCAGAAGTGGGATCGTCACAATAAACAAAAAATGAAAAATGCCTTAACAGCTTCCAAAAATATGAAATACCATGTTTACTGATACAAAAATGAAATATTTTAACTGAAAAACATTTTCTTTGTTTTACAGATTTCAAATCATTGAGTTTGAAAACAGGGAATGTCTTCTGCGATGACATTTGACCTATCAGAGCCATTTGACTTCTTGAAACCATTTTGCCAGTTTGCTTGGAGACAGATGCTCACTCAAGTTTATGTAGTAATCAAAATAACTAAAAAAACAGATAAGTACATGCTCTATTTAATGGACTGAGAGTCTCACTCAAAATATTGTCCTTTGTATTCACAGAGGGACAGAGTGTTATATACAAGTCAATAATAGGTAAACTCAGTGTAAGACATATAATACATGGCAGCATGTGTTCACAGACGTACACAAGCAGAGAGTAAATGTACTGATGCATTTGTAAGGCAACTCTAGGAACTGGCAGAAATTTTTGATTTTAGAGGCACAGAAGATAAGCAAATGGGCAGAATTCTGAAGGTGCTGGCTGATGTAGAATTGTCTCAAAGGTTATAGCTTGATGTTGATCTAATTTCAAAGAAAACAATGCAGATTTCCAGAGAGACAGAATTAGTGAAAAGACAAAATTCTTAATTAAACATTGAAGGTGATATGTGTGAAATAAAATGTAAAGCAAATGGCACATTTTATTTATTTTTATTTATTCATTGACATTTGATTACTGGGAAAGTCTGGCTGGATAGAAGCCCATTTTCAGCAGATGCCCAGAGAGAAAAGCTCCAAAGTATTGCAAAACATTTTAAGAATAATTTTATAATCTTTGCAAATAAAACAAAACATCGGCAGTAGAAATAATTATAACAAATTAGACATAATATAAAACATTTAAGAATCTATACAAGGTACATGATAATCATTTAATATTTAGAGAAATGGAAACAGTATGTAGAGAAATTAAAGGTAAGAGGCTAATACAAATAGGAATTACAATATGAAGTGAGAGAAGAACATGCTTATGATATATTTAGAGAAAAAGTCAGGGATGATAAATAGATAGCAGTAAGGAAGTAAGTGAAGAAAGAAGAATAAGGCAGTATAAGGAATGAAAAGATACTTGTTCACATTTAGGGGCATAGTTCATCCTAGTTTTGAGCAAGAACAGAGCCAGGTTTTAGCTAGGAAGTCTTTCAGAATGGTTTTGAAAGATAGGAGAGAGGGTACAGACCTGTCTGATACAGATAAGGAGCTCCAGGCCTTAGCAACATTGTATGACTATAGACAATGACCAGCAGATTTACTAAGTTTGTAGACAGACAGGAGTTTTTGGTCACTGGATCGCAATGACTGAATGGGAACATAATTGTATAGAATGTTTTTAGTGCTGGACAGGCAGATGGATGCTGGATAATTTTATAGGTGGAAAGAAGTTGTATATATGTTAGTTGATGTGGCAGTTCTAACCAAGTAAGGCTTTTCAGTGCTATACACTGGTATGTTGTCAAAGGGGTATCTGCGGCAAATTTAGCAAATTTGTTATAGCATTGTTCAAGTTTTAATTTTTGTGAAGCCTTAAGGTTAGTAAGGATGGCAGTGCCATAAACATGAGCGGGGAGGAGGTAAGCAGTGGCAAATGTAAACAAACCAAGAACCAAGCACGAAACACTAAGATAAGAACCAGTAAAAGCATCTATTCACACCACCAAAATCATGTTAATTGAGCGCTTCCGTCAGCATCAATCAGCTGACTTCTTCAGAATACATTCACAGACCTACAACATTCATTTTATACCTAAAATATATCACATGGTGCTAACTGAAAGAAATAAAGAAATATATGAAACGCGTATATAAAAAGTTAATTAAAAATGTCATAAAATAACCACTTTTAGCAGACACATTTCATGTGAAAATAGTTACAATAAAAAGACATATATATATGCTAAGAACAACAGCAACCTCTCACCTAAAACTTGTTGTGCATAAAATAAAAATATGGTAACAGTTATCCAAAATAAGAACATAATTTCAAAAAGCTACTCAAACTGTGACTGTCATTAAGGCCAGGGAAATTAAGGGCATTAAGTTTAATCTGCCACCACAACTCCCTAAAAGCTAAAAGATCTTCCCAAGGACCTCCACTGGGATCTTGTGCAACTTTTTCAATGACTAAAAACTTAAATTCATGTCCAGGGAATTGCAAAATGTGCTTATACAAAGCACTATTGGAATTGCAAATTTTAACATCTCTTGCATATTCATAAAGCCTCTCTTTAAAGCTTCTTTTGGTCTTGCCGATGTAAAAACATTGGTGTTTGTAGCACAAGGCAGCATAAACCACTCTCTTAGTTATATAACAATGTTTCCCATTTGGTCTAATGGAAATATGATTGACGTCATTCGTGTTTGTGTTGTATATTAGGGAATACTGGGCACAAAACCCACATTTCTTTGTTCCCCCACCCTGTTGGGGCCCTGTTGGATTAATCCTTTCGAACAATTCCTTTAAGGAAATTCCTCTTCTAAAAATAATAAATTTCATAATGGAAATTTTTTCCAGGGCAGAGAATTACATCTTTTCGCAGGCCATCTGTGAATACAGTTGGCAGAACTGACAAGAGTGACCAGGCCTTACGTGACAATGTACAGTGGGACCTTGTTGCAGATGTAAATGCTGACAGTGGCCATACCAACTTATTAAAACTGCATCACAGGGTCATCAGTATGATCCATCATGCCCAAAACAAGGCAACCAGCACTGCATGAGACAAGATGGTCATGAGTGGGGGGTTGCATACACAGACATTGGTTATGGACATGCAGGAGTTCCTGGCACCACTGTCTGGGGTGACAGAGCATTTCCTCATTCCGGGTGGAGGACTGGACATTGGTGAGGTACTTCATCCATCCACCACCATGCGTATCTGAGGGTGATGCCCCAGATGGATATGCCCCAATGTATCTTGTAGTGGAACATGTCAGATCCAGAAACAATCACATAATGCATACAGTCATATCATCCCAATAGACTCTTCAAGGCTTTAGCTGCTACGGGAGTATGCACAAGGTACATGAGCTTATATTTTTTTACAAGCCATATAGTTTAATAGTATTGCAGCACTGGAATTTGGGATAGTTACAAAGTAGTACTGAAATACTAGGGTGTTTTTGTCTGCTTTCACAAGTGAGTCAGTGAACTGGTTACCCATCATGGATGTCAGGATACCTGATGTCAGAGAAACCTTTGAGCTTGGTGATGATGAGAGCCAAAGCAATGTGCAGTCTGACACCACATGCTGCTGTCAGACATGGGCACCATGGCAGGCATATTACCCTCCCCCTTCACAGACACATCTTTATTGCCTGTGCAACCCACCCCTTAGTCCCAGGTAACCAGTGCAGGATGATGACTGGCTGAAAAATCAGACCAGTCCCCCCCAGTAACAGTGGGGGCTGGCAGCTTTAATGAGAATGGCAACAGCAGTAGGGGGTGGTGTGCCAGTGTCTAGCAATGCCTTGGCTCCCACCCCATGCCCTAGCTGAGTATCCTCATGGCTGTTACATAACTGATGTACAGGGCAGTCATACAGGTGCAAGCTGATGCTACTGTAGCCACTACACAGTGGATCAGATTAGTGTATGTCTACATAATGACATTACAGAAGGCTTTTCCTATTTAGTTAGCACTTTTGAAAGGTACTAAGAACAGTCTATGTCCCTCAGTGGCCCATGTGCTGCTGCTGCATGCCAGCAACAAAGCTGTTCATGTCTGCCGTCCCTCTTCCACATCTGGTGAATAAAAGGATGGATGGGAAATGGTGTAGGTCTCACTGCATCACATCCTCCACTCCTACAGACAAATGCCATGGATGCTGTGGATGTCCATGGATGCATAGGCGTAAGGAATGCATGCTGCAGATCTCCATGGTACAGCCCACTATTCTTATTTACAATGCACACCATCCTCTGTACCAGCCATGGATCATTCCAGTGCCATGCCTTGTAGGGGACACTTCTGTGGACAGGGATGAGCTTTAGATCTATTGCAGAGAAACACATAGCATACAAAATCTGCAGGGACTGTGCCCACCCACACATCATCTAACCAATACCTACCCACCTCTGCACACCTATCCCACACTGGAGTCACATCCCCCTCTCTGTACAGTCTTCCAGGCTTGCCACAGTCATCAGACCATCACACACACACACACACACACACACACACACACACACACACACACACACACACACACACACACACACACATACACACACACACATACATCATTAGCTCAGTCCCCTGGTACCTGTTGGCCCCCACCTGTGCCCTGCTGTCATCACTCCTTTACCAGGATAGCTTTTGTACTGTATAGCATACTTGTTCTATTGTGCACATTGTTACTCTTTGTCAAGTCGAAGTTTGCACGTATTTATGAACCAGACTTTATCTCTTAACAGTAACATGGTGTAACAGTATCATGTTGTACAGCATTGGCACGGTCTTTAAATGTTCATACCCTGAATCCAAAAAACTCTTCTCCAGGCCATTCCTGCACTGCAGTCTCCAACAAATCCTTTCCTCTCATGACAATACCCTGTTGAATTTGCCTGCATACCAACAAGTTGTGTAGCTCTGTATACAATACAGATATCTTGTTGCAGGTTTCCACAGCATACTGCAGAGTGCTAACTGATGCATCTCAGCAGCAGAAAGGAACCTTATTCACTCCAAACACATATTCAATGACATTTCAGAACTGTGGCTGTGTGATATTGTATACATTTTCTGCTATGGTGTGTGGATTTGTATGGGTGTCATTAGCCATGGCTGCAGAGCATATCTGGCACAGCAAAGTTAAAAAGATGTTGAAATCTTATCACTGATGTAAACTGCACATGTGCCAGATGTGGAAATAATAGGCATTTCCTGAGTGGCACACTGATATGCTGTATATTATACCCTGTGAATTACAAACCTTCTGGTAGCTTATGGAGTGGAATCCCTTACAGCTGATATACAATTGCCCATGTGTTGTGTCACATTAGGGCCTTGATAATGATGAGGGTGCAGCCATGTTCTTCATATAAGAGCTGAAGGGGTGGTGTGCTGCATGAGGAATGGTTACCAGCATTAGTTGAGTGAGCTATGGCTCTAGGCAAAGAAAATTCCATTCACTCTGTGAGCCTGTATGGCAGGATGGCAAATGTGTACCACCTTCTGTATGGTGCCTTTTCCCACATGGCCAATCGGTAGTACATCATGAAGGGGATGGAATATTAGGCGATCAGATTCTTCAACAGTATGGGGGGTTGATAATGTACACTCTATCAGCTAAAGACTGACTGGATAACTTCAAATATGTATATTTCTGCGAGTCCTGCTACTATATAATATTGCTCATTTCTGTCCCATTATATAGTTATTTTCCTACAATGCTGACTATGGTACTCTGTTGCCTTGTTCAACCATGCTGTGTTTCTGAATCTCTGCCAACTTGTGAGCTGCCACTTATCACACAGCTTTGCTTTACACCTTGTACTATTTGTTTCTGAATCCCAGCCATGGCAGGGATTCATTTACTGCTGCTCCTAAAGAGTAGATATTACTGGCTGAGGCTCTAGCTGCTTTCTTATTGGTTCTTTCAATTTAGTTAAAAATGATGGGTGGTGCTCAGTGCAGCACTGAGCAGCAATGGATTCAACAGATGCAGGTGCTTTCAATTTAAAATTCTCCCTTAGTTAACTCCCTCTTCCAGGTATAACTTTATGAGCCACAGAGTTAAACAGCAGTACATCACTGCATATCTAAAGTTGATCTCATACACAGTTTAGACAAATTAATTACCGCATACCTGATACTAGTGTTCAAAACAAATCTTGTCTAGTCACACTTACAGCCCAAATCTGTTACCACAACTATGATATGAAACACTTGTTTTACTATTTGCACAAAGTTTTGCACTAAGAATTGTGTGTTCTTCATGTGTAGATTTAGCTTGTTTTAGATAGATCATATTAGTACTCCAGTAAATCTAATACAAAACCCATAAGTGCTATTCCCCCTTAGACACATTGTAGCATTTGGTTCCACTGATATGCATTTTCCAGCTGTCTCTGTAGCCAATGTGGGCATTAAACAGGCATTCTGAGATAGCACAGGAATAGATTCATGTTTACAGACAACTACCAGTAGGTGTGAGAGATGTAGTTATATAATGTTACTGGAGGCAAAGCTCTCACACAAAGGGACTACAAATAAGAATCAGGATGTCAGTACCACACAACAACGTAGTAAACCAACCACTCATAGCTCTGATTAAACACATAGATCAACATATAATGAGGCTCTTAAAAGTAACCTACCCAAAATACAAAGGGCTCCTAAATGTAGCCTAAGAAACAAGTACCCTCAGCAACCTCACAAACACAAAACACAGGCAGCATCCCACCATGAGAGATACAGCCAAAACTCAAATTGTCTCAAGTCAAGAGCCCAAAAGGCCAACCTGTACACACAGTGAAACCCACCAATGTGCCACTCACCAGGTTGTGCAAGGACAGAGTCACAGTCAGTTGCCTATCAGGTGGTAGGATTTACCACATTGTGCATGCACTGAAGTCCTTGAGCCGCTAGTACACACATGTTGCAGTCATGGTGCATGTGGGTGTAAATGACTTGAGACGTTCTTCTATGACTTTATGAACAGAGAAATGATAGAGCTCTGCAAATATATGACTGAGGCAGGTATACAAATAGCATTGAGCAGCATTCTACCATAATCAGGAATGATGCCATAATATGAAAAAAAAAAGATTATCGATTTCAACAATTGGATTAGCTTTAGGTGTCATTCAAAGGGTGTACAATATATATCAGCCTGAGTAAAGATGGTTGACAAGCCCACCAGCTTTACTAGGGATATTTGGCACCTATCCTCTCAAGGTTTTTTTATACTGGATAAATCCTTGTCCACTCCCATGGTTTCTCTTTTAGGGAGCATCAGTCTCCTAAAGATTCCAACATCCACAAAAAACACAAGACACAAACTGGAAAAAAATAAAACTCCAAAGCTGAGCATAGAGGTTCACCAGAAACGTTAAAGATTAGCGCTTTCATCCATTCAAAAACAATTGGACTTCATCAGATAACAGTTCTCCAAGTGATTCAGTCTTTTATAACAAATAAACCTCCCTAGTAATTAGTTAAGTCAGCCAATTACAAACTAGTCAATCCTATATTAAAGTGACAGATACAAAAATTCCTTAAAATTTCACTGTGACCTTGCCTAAAAGTATTTCTATCAAACCATGCATTCTTTCAAATTAAAACTGACTTTTTGATAAAACATGAATTTACACTCCACAGTAACCATATTGTCACTACTCAAAAAAGAACTTAAAATTATATATGAATAATATGAAACATATAATACACAAAATGAATACACAAAAAATAGTCAAAAGATGTTGAAATAAAATGAAATGAAGCCTTACAATCCTGTCTTTCTAAGGCCCTCAATTTAAGCAGACAGTAAAAGGAACTAAGCTCATTCAGCCTTGGCCATGAACATGCATTCAGTCTGAGTTGCCAAAGCAACTCCTTCTTTTCCAGATGAAGGCCTATGGGTCCACACCTTGGATCACACTGAATCTGGTCTATCACCATGTATTTGAATGAGTGACTTGGGCATTCACTAATATGCCTCGTCAATGAGTTAGTGTCTTTACTTTTCTTAATATTATATTCATGTTCATATATTCTGTCTCTGAGTCTACGTTCTCTCTTACCAACGTAGAACCTGAGACAGAATTTGCAAGTAGCCAGATAAACCACAAATTTTGAATTACAATTATGCTTATTTTTCAAATGAAAAACTTCCCCTCTTACCGTGAATGTATTCCCTATTTTTATTTTAGTACAATAGGGGCAAAAGCCACATCTAAACATTGCCCCTGAATTACTTGTTTCTACTTATTGTTTATATTCTCAAAAATATTTTGAATATTGTTCATTGTTAGGTTAATATTCTAGTACTTCCAGAAGCTTACATAAGTTATTAACAAGAACTAAAACTGACAGCAAGAATGAATTTGTAAAGGAAATTGAAGGTATTTTGATGGCATTTAATTTTTATGAGCAATTACAGAAAATGGAAGGGAAACAATGACAGTAATTTAAAGGATTTTATTAAAATAATATAAATAGCAATTTTAATGATGAGGTGCTTAAACTTTATTAAAAACAATAACAGCTACATAAATAACTAATTAGATAAACAAATTAAAACATAGTAATGTATCATGTAATGATGGTATGATTCCAAAGATATATAAATTATTTTAAGAAAATGTTATACATTTTTTGAGATAATTCACAGTAGGTGTACCTTCATGACAAAAATGTCTCTTAACAACAACACTGTTAAAACAGGACAAATAACCTATTAGCTGTTCCTCATAAAGAGCAATATCATTATTAAACACCAATTATGAAACATTTACGTATGCATTATCATGACAAATAAAACAGTGAGAACAATATTAGGTAATGAAGACCAGACTGTAATTATAATTAAATGAGAAACACAATATACAAGGAATCTTAAAATTAATACATTATGAATATAGAGCAATTTAACAAAATGGTAGTCATAGATTTGGGTATAGAAAAAGCATATGAATCATTAAGATGGAAATATCTGTTTAAAATACTAGACAGTTTTATTTTGCAGTTAAAAATGTATAAATTTACCTTGTAAGTTATATAACTCAAGCACATTTAAGAGGGGACATATATATTACAAAAATTAGAAATAAAAAAGGTACAAGACAAATTGTCCATTTTCTCTTCATCTTTTTGTGTTTGTTAATGGAACATTAGCTAACTGGATACATAAAAATAATAATAGAAAAAAGGTTTCAAAATAGGAAGCAATAAACAATCTAAACCACTGTCCTGGGATTCAGAAACATACCTAGCATGACTGCTAATTGCCTTTCACAGGTACAACTCATAGCTTGAGCTCGATGCAACCCAAAGCTCATCATCAATTAAGGTAGTGAAAACTTCCTAGTTTGTTTGCAGCTAATTAGTAAACGTCCTTGAGCTAGGAGTAGGGCCTGATGTTAAACAGGAGAGTGCACAGATAAGAAAAATTGATGACTGCATAGAAGGCAGATGCTCAGTGCAAGCATATGTACTAAGATGGTAATACTAGCAGTTTTCTTTAAAGGGACCACTGTAATTATTAAGTCTGGTTTCTTTTTACCAGATAAAGAGTTAGGAATGGGAGCATAGGACAGGAGGAAAAAATAGCAACAATGAAGATGATAATATACAAAGGAAAAAGAGAAGGTAAGCATGGCTGTGAGGAGGGGAATACAACTTTGGGGGGGGGGGCAGAAGCCCATTTTCTGTCTTTCTTTTTTTTTAAAGAAGGAAAGCTGGAGAAGGATGTAAGGGAAGGTGAAGGCATGGTAACACGATGAGGGTCAGTAGCAGGGCCAAACGCACAAACATCTAATGTAGACAAAGACTGACAGGAGAGGTGCTGACACAATGAGAGTGGGGGAAGTCAAACAAAGGGAGAACAATAGTGATGGGGAAGAATGGAAAACATATAGTGGAGGGTATTGACACATAAGTGAGGAGAAAACCAGGATACAGAATAGGGTGTTTATGGTCTTCTCTACTGCACTGCCTATGTGATAGCCAGAGGGAGGACAGACAGCACCCTTACCACCCTCCCCATGGGCCTTGCCTGAGGTGTTGATGGTACGGCCGCTCAAAGATGCAACACTAACAGTCACAAAAGCTTCCAGCTGCTGGTCAAACATCTCCACACCACCTCCATTATCTCCCTGTGTATCAAAGAATCATTTCCCTGGTAGTGCCACCATGGGGAATAGTGATACTCTGAGCTAGTGAAGCATCACCAGAGACTGGACATTTTGCCTCCTGGCCATTCTCTGCTGCAGTCCCTGAAGAGACAGCCCAGTGTGTGGGTTGGGGACATGCAGGAGATAGCTAGGCCAACTGAGGGTCTGTACATTTTGGCTTGGCCTCTGGTACTAATAAGGCAGCTGCTCTATAAAACTATGAAATAAATGGAGAGAAGTAAAATAACAATCATAAAATAATTTTAAAAGACAAGAGAGTGACAAAGAAATGGAGAATTGTGAGAAAAAATATCAGTTGCATAACATCATTTAAAACCATCTTCAATAAAATATGCCTGTTCATTACTAACTGTATGAATAATGAACACCATTGCCTAACTCTCATCAAAGCTAAATGGCTCCCAGTACATTTGAGAGTCAACTGTCTACTAGGATCACTAACTCAGAAAGCTCTTTTTCCAGAGACATTGCTCCTGTCTCACTTATAAGCTTTTCACCAAACCTCCCCACATAAAATTTCAGGGGCATCTCTCAATCTCAATCCACCTTATTAACTCCAAAAACTAAACTTCATGGCACTGACCATGCATTCGTCATCATAGCACCTAAACTATAGGACTCCATTCCTCTTTCAATCCAAGATGTTCAATTATTTGGACTTCAGACAACAGTTTAAGGAACACCTCTTCACCCAAACTAAGTTCAACTGCACTCTCTCAGGTCTTGTCACATATACCCTGAAACTATCTCACATACCCCTTTATCCCTCTCTTATCCTTCCTTTATCTCATCTTGTCATCCCCTTACTGCCTCCCCTTCATCTTACTTCCCTCTTCTCTTTGCATACATGCAGGCGATGTCCTCACAATCTGACAGATTTGGAGCACGTTTGCAAGGAAGAGTGGGCAAATATTGCCAAGTCAAAATGTGCGATGCTGATAGACGCCTACCCAAGAAGACTGAATGTCGTAATTAAATCAAAAGGTGCTTCAACAAAGTATTAGTTTAAGGGTGTGCACACTTATGCAACCAGCTTATTGTGCATTTTTTATTTTTTATATATTTTCCCCTAACACATTTGTTTATTTTTCAATTGAATTGTACAGGTTATAGGTCACATTAAAGGTGGGAAAAGTTCTGAAATGATGTATTGCGGTCTCATTTTTTATATCACAAAAACCTGGCATTTTGACAGGGGTGTGTACACTTTTTAGTGTACAACCACGGTAACCAAAAAAAAATAAAAAAAAAATATATATATATATATATATATATATATATATATATATATATAATCTGAGAAACATATGCACTGAATGACATCATACAAATATATAACAAGTCAATGTTGAAATGTCAAGATATGGTATATAATGAGTGAATATCAAACATTGTTTTTCACCTTAAATTTTTTTTTTTTTTTTTTGGGGGGGTGGGCAAGCCCCTGCCAGACTTGCATATACCAACTATGACACTGATGTACTTTAGAAAAAATGGAATATTCTGAGAATTAGCAATCCCAGAAGTAGTACATGTAAGTCCAGACTTTTCTTCATTCAGTGTCTATGTTTCATGGCTTACCACATATAAACATCAAAAGAAGTAAAACCAGAGATGAACAATGCTCAAATGAATTAACTGAATTTTTATGATGAATTGTATATGTGGACATTTAGTCCATAAGGGCATAGGTATGTTAATTTATAAAATAAATAATAGAAAATTAGCTATGTGATGTATACTAGTTCCTATTTTTAAGTAGTTCACAGTTATACTATGTAGTTGCACTTTAAAGGAATCAGCTTTTTGTGCAAAAATATATAATTAAATGATTGGTTAATTGTATATAATTAATTGTTTTTTTATTTTGGTGTATAAGGATGTGATTTTTTGAAATAAATTGTTCCACTGAAGGCGAATGCCCGAAGTACCAAAATGTATGATCATACAATAAAAGAAAATCTACATCTTTTGAGCATTGTTCATCTCTGGTTTTACTTCTTTTGATGCCTTTTTGAAGTCAAGTGAAGGTTTTCTGGTTGGTGGTTGTATTTGTGTATCTTACCACATATAAATACTGATGTATAAAACTACAATCTGACTAATTGCATTTGTGTAGGATGTAAATTGCTATTATGCTATGATGTGCTGACTTTACAGAATTGACACAGGTAACCATCTTGACAACTGTAGTTGCAAATTTGATAGCTAATCTGCCTATAAAGTGCTGGAACATTATGGTGAACCTGTGGTCACCTGCCTTTTTATATCCATCCTGTTGTCTAACAATTTTAAGTATAAAAGAATCAAACAACAAAGGTCACATACAGATAAGCACAATATACTACACATATAAATATGCACACACATAATAAAACAGATTAAATGTGTTTTAGATTAAATATAAATTTTTAAATAGGTTTTGATTAGACAAGATTAGTCTTAATTGAAAAGGTTTGTACTCATATATCACCACAGTTCACAGATCATTTATCGTATCATAACATGCGCCTTTATTATTTCTAGTAATCTGTACCTATATATATCTATATTATAAATCGAGAGAAACGGAGACAGGGAAAGAAGGAGAGAGTCCTATTTATATAATTAGTGTTTTGCAATATAAAATTAACAGTTACATCCTTTTTTGCTGAATAGCTAAACTACATAAGACCCTATGAAAAGACTTGTTATATTCCTCTATGTCTTTTCTCTGAAACATCAATAAAATCTTTCAAATGGTTCTCATGTTTTCTTCTTTTTCATATCTTTTTGAAGTCTGTTTTATGTACACAGAAAATAAATAAAATTAAAGAGATATGTTCACAGCAACTATAGGATATTTTCCTTTTGTTATTCTTTTATTACATCTTTCACTTTCATATGACTTCTAAACCATACCAAGAAGATAAGAAACAATGGGGCACATGTAATCTGTTTCATGGAGCTTTTCTCCCCAGGCCTCCACAGAAAACGGAATCTCTGGGCCCAGTGGACTCCCCCAGTAATCAAACTGAAAATAAATAAAATAAATAAATTCCAAAAGACATGTTCTCAGTATAAGTGACTTAGTTCACTGTAAGGCCTATCTATAAACAGGCTTATAGTGGTGGGCAATATTCCAAAAGACTTGCTCTTAGAGTAAGTCACTTACTCTGAGAACAAATTGTTTGGAATTTGGCCCAATATATAATACATACTTGCACAGACCTTTCATATACATGCATGCATGTATTTGTCAGTCTACTTGATAGGGTCTATATTATAAAATTGGATTTTATAAAGTTCGAATGTTATAATATCGAACCAGTAATGTTGAACGCTGAAAACAGTGAAGGTGCAGGACACCAAATTCTTTCCCAGGGAAAGAATTTGGTGGGCTGTTGCTGTGGCTTCACTGTTTTCAGCGTATGATATGTTGGAACGTTATGGGTCGGGTTTAGGTAAGTGTGCGATTGTGTGTAGGTTAGGGGCCGGGTTAGGTGAGTTAAGGTTAGGGAGTGGGTCAGGTAAGTGTGCGGTTGTGTGGATATTAGGGTTAGGGCACGGGTCAGTTAAGTGTCCGATTGTGTGTAGGTTAGAGTTAGGGGGCGTGTTAGGTGAGTTAGGGTTAGGTCGCGGGTCAGGTAAGTGTGCGGTTGTGTGTAGGTTAGGGTTAGGGGGCAGGTTAGGCAAGTTAGGGTTAGGGTGTGGGTGAGGTGAGTGTGCGACAGTGACGGACCTTAGGGTTAGGGTTGGGCTACGGTAAGTGGATAGCTAGTAGTGTATGTAAAGTTTAGTTTAGGTTTAGGTGTAGGATTTTAAGCGTATGTGTGTGGATTGTTCATAGGTTCCCAGATTAGTACTAAGCTACCTGCCCTTGCGAGCCATTTTAAGCCTAGCCAATTACCCCTTGTGAGACTCAAACCCTGCACCTTGTGTTTATATGGCAAACACCTTAACCATTAGGCCACCCTCCCAACCCTACATATCTGTTCTGTAGTCATCCCACATGCTGTTTGGAGATGCTGCCATTCTTCTTCGACTAAGTTTTTTCCTCCTCTATTTGTCTTGGGGTACTTGAGCGCTGAGGACTTTCTTGTTCATTCTCCTCTTTTAATTGTCTTCCATTTATGGGTGAGTTTCAGATGGAAACATTCAGCATGATTTGGGGGAAAGACCCCCACAGAAGCACAAGTAGATAATGCAAAGGCCGGAAATAATGCATTGGCCAGAGGTCAGGATTGAACCTTGTACCTTGTGCATGGGAGGCGAATACCTTAATCGCTTCGCTATCTGGTTGTTTTTTGTGTGTGTTTGTGTTTTGTGTATGTTTCTCGGAATAGCGATTTTTTTCCCTGGAAAAAAATCGCTATTCTGACTGTTCGATGTTTGCAGATTTAGGTGTTTAGGGTTTGAGATTATAACATTCGATGTTTACGAACTTCGATGTTATAATATAGACCCACTTGATATGGCTGACATTTCAGAATGTTGAAAACTATATGACAGAGACCATATGATCAACATTCAAAATGTCGACCATACAAAAAAAAAAAACACAACAAAATCTTACATTCACACTGCAAGAAGGGGGGCTATGCCCTCCTGCACCCCCTGTGTGGGGCTCTTCCCCACACCACACCCCCCGGAACTTAAATATACCAACTCCAAGATCTCACTACAGTGCAGAAGATAGAAATCTTTCCATTCCACATTGTTTGGAGATGCCGGTTCCGCACGGTCCACATTTTGAATGTCGATCATATGGTCTCGGCCATATGGTCTTTGACATTCTGAAATGTCGAACATGTGAATGGGACCCGTATTTCTATATATATATATATATATATATATATATATATATATATATATATATATATATATACACACACACACATATATATATATATATATATATATATATATATATATATATATATATATATATATATAAATAATATAGACTTTAAAATGTAGTATAGAGGAATGGACATGCAAGCATATTAGGCGTTTGCAAAAGGCACACATGCAGCCTTGCCAAGGCACATATTCAGGAATATATTTGCAGGCATAAACATGCATACGAATATAGATAGAAGCAGGCATTTTTAAGTAAATTATACTAAAAAGGCAGAAACATACATGTCAACAGCTATTGGGGTTTGGGTTTACTGGCCTGAATGTAACTATAATGGCTCTAAAAGTAAAAAAGTCATGGACATTCAGAAGTCATGTAGCCGAAACACTCAATGCCCTTAATGGGTCATCTGTATGTATCCCATGGACCTCCATTACAGAAGGTTTGAGGAGTCACAGTTTGAAAACTCTAGTTTGGCTGGGTTTTTCTAGCAGTTTTTACTGAATGGTTTGCCTGTGTGACCTTTTTACCCTTCGGGCTTTTCTTGCAGTTTTTACTGAATGATTTGCCTGTGTGACCTTTTTACCCTTTAATCTATATTATACTATGTTAGGAAGACTCTGTTACTTCTGAATGTACATTCCCTAACACTCTGGCCCCCAACACACAACACACACACACACACACACACACACACACACACACACATAAAAAAAAAAAGAAACCTATGCTAGTTGGAAATGTTATACACAGGACTGTCATACAACTCTCCTATGAAGACAGGATTAAAATGTATTCTATATCTGTATCATGACAGTAATATGTAAAGACAGACCAACGCATGGCTACTAGTGGTATATAACAACCTTAAAATGGGATTTAGGACAAAAGACACATTTCTGTTAAACTTGCTTTTGTCCCGGTCCCCTTCAATAAGCATATCACACCAAATGATATTTGACGACCTTTATTAAACTTCCATAAGCATGGTTGTTAACCAATATTTATTAATTTCAACTAAAATATACTATAGGTAAAGATAACATCCATGTAACCTTAACATAAGACAGCATGACCCCACTCATCCTGATCAGTAAGCACCATCCAGACTGCCATTCGCTTACTTATGAAGCAGCATACCACTCACTTCAGTTACCATCTATTGAATTACCTCCAACCAAATAAGTAGCTTACCTCCGCTTGCTTATTTATTATCAAGCAGCGCAACTGCTCACTTTCCTTCCCAACTTATTGACTTGACCATCCAACACCAGAGGGGAAACAGAAGAGGGCAAGCCTGCCCCTCTTTTCTGCCCAGCAGCCTGACCAGGCTGTTCCCCCTCTCTCCGACCAGACTTCCACCAACCTAACCACCCTTAAGACATTAAGCCAACATCATTCAGTGTACCCCATCCTGCCTAACCAATCTGTGTCCATGCCATTACCGCTCAAATCTGTATCACATAAATAACAAAATTAGCCAGTTGCCTAAAAGCTGAATACAAAGCACTGATCCCTCTCCAGTGCTAAAGTAACAAACCGTATAATCTCATAACCTAACATACCCACTTTATATGATTGAAATACTTAGTTACCCAACTGATTCTCAGTGCATCACCAGCCTAGACAACCAAACACTATGCCCACTGTTACTTGAAACCATGCAGAGACAATTGCATACCCTCACATAAAATTTCAGCCCCATTTTACTGCCCAATAAATATAATAACTACATGAGATCTCTTTCAAAACTCCATTTAATAGTAATCTTATTACACCAGCTACTCATTATAAGCAATAATACAGTTAAACCACCATCATGGCCTTTAGCAGTACCACCCCACATGCACCACAAACAATCCAAGCCAAACAAACTACCCAAGCACAATATATCACCAAAACCTGAAAATGCCCAATGTCACCAGGTGAAACAAGGTCAGTGACATGCCATCATGCCTAACTGCTGCCTATTGATCACCCAGTGGATATACTAATGACCAAATGGTCATTTCCTTACCTAATGAAACAATTGTCTAACATTCTCCATCATATCCACCAACCATTGGATGGGTGACTGACTTCACCCCAGGGTTTCACCCATGACAATTGAAGGACAATAAGAGCCATATGTGGGAATAAGAAATTGAACTTAGCTAGCCTACAAGGACCCTAAACCATTAACCTCATAGCTTCATATGAACCTCCATTCAGTGTATGACAATCTCACAAACCAAACTGGGCTCATGTCCTCACCTCCAAAGCCCTACCTCATAAACAGACAAAGTAGCCAATTGCCTAAACAGCTAAAATTAAATCCCGATATCTCTACAATGCTTAAGTGACAAACCATAACCTCATAACTTAGCATAACCTCTATATATTGGGTAAAATATCGCTTACCTAACCACCAATAGTAGCCTCACCATGATTCCCAGATCAGTACCCACCAAATGCACCACACAAAACTAAACATGCCAGGAAAAACCACACAAGGACAATGTAGCACCAAAACTCTAAGAAGCTCAATGTCACTTAAAACAAAACAAGGTAAAAGACTTGTCATCATGCCTAACTGCAGCTCCCCCCTTTTTTTCCCAATGAATATACTAATGACCCCAATGATATTTCCTTTCTTAAAGGATTAGTTGCTTAGTAATCCTGCCATTGAACCCACATTCCATTATAAGGCAAGAAAGCATTTAGCAACCAACAACTACCCTGTAAATGTCATCCTTACCTCCATGAAGCAATAACCACACCAACCGCAGGTGAAATGACCCTACATATACCAATGCCAACCCCTAAAACCAAACTTACTATTGACATTGGGCAATGTCCATCAATCTTCACTCTATCACCTCTACCCTTCCTGTATAATTTTTGTAAAGTACATAACCCTGTCACCTGTGAACTGTGGTCATTGCAGCTAAATCCTCTCTGACCAACTGGAATGCCCCACCTTGTTCATAAACCTGAAGAAAATAACTCAGCAATCCCCTGGTGACTGCTACACCCTTACCATGCATTTTACTTATAAAAGCTACCCCAGAGTCCTGCCAAAAACATCTAATCGTAACCCAACCTGACACCTCAACTGATAGCACCATCAATCATACCACTGTCATATCAAGTGAAAATGGACCCTATTCCCCTGACTCCCTCTACTAAAACTAACATGCCTGCTAAATTGACTAATTCAGAGTTACAAAATCCCACTCCAAACCTTTTCTATGTGGGAGGTGAAAGGTGACAAGACCCCCACCCTTGCCCCAAAGCTCACTTAACTAACCATTAACCCAACACAATCCTAAAACCAACCCACTTCAGCTATTGCAATTCCACCCCACCTATGTTCAACCCCCAAGCTCCCCTTAATACAAACTAAACACCCGTTCCACCATGTTCCTAGCTTATCTCAAGCACACCTGTCACCACAGTAATCCCCAACTGTACAAACTCTTATTTGCCTTCCTGAGCACTCAAAACCGTCTCATTACCTGCTACCTCACTGCTTTCCCCCAATGTCCAGAATCACCTGTCCAAATACACTTCCTTCAGACCCACCAGCTGATACAACTCTGTACATCAACATCTCTGCCTGAAACTCTGTACTGCCATCATCTTTGACCTAACTTAGTGAAGCTCGAGCTGCCACAAACCCTTTGCAGCAAAATCCATCACCATCTGAGACCACTTCCTTCGGACCACCAACTGTTATAAAATCTGTGCTGATGCCCTCTATGACCTCATTATATAGTACTCCAAAAGCAGGAATCCCTATGGAAGTACCACCATTTGCAAAGAAAACAAAACACAAAGAGTGTAAATCATCTGAGATGCATAACATTTAACAATCTCTGTATGTGCTGAATAAATCCACCATCCAGCAACTCAACTGCTTTAATATTTGACCTCTATCACAGGTAAAGAGATATTAACTCTTGCTTTAATGATATTAACTCATAACTACAGTTTTCATCTTTTCATAAAGATCTCCATGACCAAATACAACTCCTTCGTCTCATATGAAAGCTCACAACTAGATAAAGAAATACTGCTTGACAGTATGCATGCCAACCCGAGTGGTTGCTGAGATATTGCCAGTTGTTAAATATTACACCCATAAGTTACTGTGCTTATTGTGACCTATGACATTCAGTTTAAGGCCTAGAACCTAACAGATAATACTACTATAAAATAATTTGTGCCGAAGGATTTGCCATTTATGCTCTTCCATAACCCCTATGTTCCCAAAGATATGCTCATTTGTCTGAAATGTGATAATACTTCCCTACCCTCTGAGTGTCATTGTAAATATGTTTGCAGCCTGATTGTTCACACCACCTAAAGTGCAATTATCTAAGCTACATGTTAGGCTACTGCCATGTGTACTGACAGTAGGAATGTGTGCTGCCCAGAATTTGAAAGCTTTTATCTTACTTGATTAACTGGGTCATTCCTGGCAGACTGAGCTGAAGCAAGATTTTAATGTAATACGACCTTTAAACCATGACACTTGGCGTACCATGAAACCACAGTCCTGTGCACAATTGAAACAGTCTGGACAGTATAATAGTGTCTGACCCAGTCAAATAGCCCATTTTCTGATCTCAGGATATTCATCCAAGTCAAGTATTATGTAAGAAAACAATTACCCTGGTTTAGAGACTGGTGAAAAAAACACCAGATGCAAAGAGCTTATAGTGGCTTTTTTTTCTCTTCTTCATGTCTAAGATTCAGATGTTATGGAAAATCATTGACATAATGATTTACCTTAAAGAATGCTTTTAAAGAATGATTTTATACTACTTTTTAGTTGGCACTACCTGTATTGCAACTTTCACTCATGTCCTTTGGCTTTTCCTGGTTACGGGTCGCCACAATGGAGCACTGGTCCGCTCTTGACTGGCAGGGGATTTTACAGTGTTGAGTTGCCAGCTTGGTGCCCAGCCTTCACAGAAGGCATAGACATACTCACGCACCTACCTGCATTTCTTTTAAAAGTTCACTTGATCACAGGGAGGACATGCAGACTCCACACAGAAGGCACTTCAGCCGAGAATGGAAACGGAGGCTCTCTTGCTGTGAGGTGACAACGCTATCTGCTGCACCTCTTTCACTCATGTACAGTTTAAGTATTCTATTTGTTACTAGAAGGAAAATATTAAAAACTGAACTGATTAGCAGCCCACAAAATTTTAATATTTTTCAACCAGGCATAACAATTTTTTTTTCGTGTACTATCCATACAGATCTCACAATGTTTATTCCCTTACTCATGTAATATTTCTAATCATATGATAGTCACATTTATACACTGACCAATCATGACTCCATAAGGAAGGGGCAAATGGTAAGAAAATTAATACATAAATTATAGCTTGCCCATTCTTCAGTCTCTTTTGAAACAAATTTACAGGTCACTTAGTGTGGAAAATAAATTGACTGCTATGTTCACTTGTAAAAGGTTTTTCGACTAAAACATGGCAATCTTTTATGTCCACTTAATTCAAAAAAGGAATATGTCAACACAAATGAAAGGCTAATAATTAATAAATTACAAGTACAAATCACAAATGCATACATGAATCTGTATTTAAAACAAAATAGCTTAATAGGTTTGGAAGATGCAGTCTTGTATGACCAGCTTTAGAATCAGAGTTCTCATTATATGTTCAAGAATACTACAGCCACAGACAGTTTTGGCATTTGAACCTCACTTTTATATACAAACAGATGAATGGTCTTTCTCCAGAGAAAGAAGGTAACGTCACATATAAAATGCCCATTGTTCAGGATCAACACTGCAGTACCTTTTGTTGCACTGTGATAACTTTATTGCAAACACTTGCTGACAATATTTCAAAGTGCAGAAACCAAAGAAAAAGAAATACAGTGTTGCACCTTGTTCATGCAGGTATCGCCTGCTCCCACAACCATGATGATCTGTGACAAGGTGAACAGAGGCACCCAGTGAAAACTGAACAGTCGAGGACATGCCTGGTCCACCCTTCACCACCCTCACATGCAGAGTCTGTTTTTCCCTTTTTTTCCCCTATTCTTCTTCATGCCGATGCTGCACCACGCATGTGTGGTAGCAACCCCCACCCCACTGAACTCGCAGCCTGCGAAATGGCCCTCTTGACTCCTTCCAGCCCACAACCTTCAGAAGACACACAAAACCCCCACAAGTGAATGAAAAAAAAGGATATTTCCTCAAATGTTGGCCTAAATAGCTAGACCAACTTATAAGTTAATAAATCAGAAACATGTTCTCTTGCTTACAGACTTAGCAACCTGATGAGCACTAACAACCATCTTATCACCACACGCTCACAAGCCATAAAATGTAAGCATCATTTAGCCACAACAGTAAATTTTAGCTCTTGAAAATATGAACTTTAAACTCTGTCTCTCTAAACTCAACAACTAACCAGATCTGATAGCACACACCCATGGGCAGTCACCCACAAGTCTAAATTACAACTATTACTCTTAACAGAAAACTCAAGCACTGGTACCGATATGATTTCTAATTGTGCAAAGTTTACTTCCTCCATACCTTGCGCCTTAATCTTTCTGCAATTACTAAAATTACAAGCGTCTTTTCTAACGCATACTCTCCCAGACTATAACAACTAATCTCTGTAACTACAGTGAGACCTAACAGCCTAAATATATGTAAATATAATATAGATATATATCTACTGCTTACATATACTATGTTACATATACAAACCACCTGTCACCAACCTGGAACCTGAGGCCCACTTGCCCTTCAGGAACATACGCAGGTCGTTTTGGACATACACTTGCCTTAGCAAGCTCATGCCAAAAATGTGACTCCTAATCCAGTTACACTTGCCTAAAACCCTTTAACCCTCTCCCTACCCTTACCTCATTTCCTCCCAAACATCCCTCATTCCTATTTAACCCTATCTTCCCCCATCCTCTTAATTCCTGCTACTCTATATGTCTAGACCTACTTGGGATGTCCCTGGACAAACTGGTCTGTTCCAAATCTCATTTCTCGTAACATGACACCTTGGTGCACACTTTGGGTTTTCTGTGATGTAATGAATCATTTTAGTGAGTCACTGTAATTATTCTATCATTTTCTTTGAGTACATACACATAGTTTTCACCATTTGCAGTTGCCATTCATCTACACTGTATTAATGACTGAGTAGTTGCTACTTGTTTAGCTACTAGTCTTTCTACTGCAATTGCCCAGAAATCTCTGCTGCAAACTTTACTTTTAAAATCTGTACTTCAGCTGTATAAGAATTGCCTTTCCACACAATTTTCTATTTATTGCTACTACGTTCTTCTTTGATATATTATCTGAATCAGTCTATTTTTCCTTAAACTTACTAAGTGAATGTAGCTCATGGACACCTTTCAGTGATGTTTGGTGCCTTAACTCTTTTTAAAAAATAACTCTCGTTGTTTGTGAGATTCCAGCAGTACAAGGTGCTTCCCCTTCAAAAACTGCTTATTTTGTGACAACATGTTTGCATTCATGAATACATTCTGACAATGAGCAAAAGTAGTAGAGAATCCTTAATATAGTACCCACACCGCAAATGAAGGTTACATGCAAAAAACAGATCTGGTGATTGTTAGTTTACATTTGTTTACCAGAACCAATTACAAATGCACAGCCTTAAACTGCCAGGCTAGCATGAATCACTGACTAGCATTTCAACCTGAAAATAAACTGACATATATAGCTTGCAATTAGCATCAGAATAGCTTTTAACATACTTGTAAAGTTACATTTTTTTCTTCACCGTACATTCAGTACCATTCCAAGAGAAAGAGAGAGTTGAAGGGTATGACATTTTAAACTTAATGCCATGTTGCATCAAATGTTGAATATTTGATGCCATGATAAAATATTCCAACTTGACTTACCTAGGGAAAGTCAACAGTTATTATTATATCAATGTCTTTCAAAAGACTCACTTTCACCTTCATGGAACACAAAATGTAACATCTGCATTGACAACATAACACTGATTATATGTGGGGGTGTGAACTACGTGAATCCTGTTGATCACATATGTGGATAAAGTTGTAGCATGCTCAGCCACCTGTGTAAAAAGTTACTGAATAGTCTCATCTACGTTTTTTTAGGTTAATATTGCTTCCTCTCCTCTTATCCCTATCTCCTCTTATCTGCCCTCAAGAGATAATACATTATATGTTGTTGCCTTGGTGGAAGACTATTGTCTCTTCTTTACTGGGCGTTGTATTAGTGGTCTACTAACTGTGGATATTTTTCTTGAGTTCTTGAAAAAGTGAATCTACTCCACAGAGAGTATACTTCATGGATGTAATATCATTTTGTAAATTACAAATGGAAGAATAATAGTGCTAACTCATTTTACAAATAATCAGCAATGTAATCAGTTAAACTGATGGCATATTTTTATGCTCAACTCCTGAGAGACTTGCTTGGCTACAAATATCTGCATTAGAAGCTGAAGCTAAGTGAAACTTGCAGTAGTGAATTTTAGTCTTCTGTTAATACAAACTTGCAGTTTTAAACGTACTGTATTTTCATTTTTTTCTGTTTCCTAATTGTGTGTTTCTGAACAGTGTGATGTGCGTCTCTCTGCATATATTTTGCTATAAGAGGGGGTGGTGTTATCACTTCTGTGTTATCTGATATTTAATAGCCTAGAGGGATTCCTCTGTACTTTAAGTGCTAGCCACAAAGTTTGAGAAATCATTTTATTCTCAATCCTGAGAGACTTTCTTGGCTACAAACATCTGCATTAGAAGCTGAAGCTAAGTGAAACTTGCAGTAGTGAATTTAGTCTTCTGTTAAGTACAAACTTGCAGTTTTAAAAGTATTGTATTTTCATTTTTTCTGTTTCCTAATTGTGTGTTTCTGAACAGTTAGTTCCCTACCCACCCTCCCTGTTCCTGTGTTGGTATTAGTGCTGGTGGCTCTGGAATTGCCCACACCTCCTGTAAGTCTGCATTAGAACACTCCTCCTGTGTCCATCTCATTTGCTCACTTAACCGAGTACAGGTAGATCATATTCTGAGTCTAGTATTCACTCTACTTAATCTAGAGAGAAAGACTTGAGAAGGCCAGCCCACTTAGGTTATTCCTTCCTCTCTTCTTGCACATAAAAAAAAAAAATTTGCACTTTATTCATTTGCTTTTACTGTAGTTGTGTTTCCTCCTACTTTATTTTGCTTTTTTTAAAAGTACTCAATTTTATTTATTCTGTTGCATTTATTACTGCTTGGTAGTAGCCTGATTAAATTGTAACTGTTATTCTAAGTCTTTCAGTTTAAGCACTTGGGCTTCATACAGGCTGTTTTATATTAAGAAGGTTTGTGGTCTGCACTGTTGTGGCAGGACAGGTAGCTTACATCCTTCTAAGCTGGGAAATGCTGATTGAAGGCCCAGTGTCTGCTATTCTAAAAGTGTATTAGTTCTGGCTTAAGCACTTTGGGCTTCAGGCCAGTTATTCTACATTAAGAAGTTTTGTGATCTGCACTCTTGTGGGAGGAGAGGCTGGACTCTGCCTTTCTGAGCTGGGAATTTCTGGTCACAGGCTTATTGTGCCTGCTTATTTGAACTGTTTCTTTCTGAAATTGGTGTGCTTTGTTGCTGTAGCATAGACCAGATTCAGGCCTGCTGAATCTAGTTTTGTTTGTATAACTTGAGCACTGATCCAGGCCATCTATTTTTGGAGAAGGATCCCCTGCAACCTAGTAAGGCGGGGTGTGCAGTTAGAACTTGTCTGATTGAAGACTGCTGGAACAGGGCTCAGTTTTGAGCTTTTTTTCTGGTTAACAATATATATATATATATATATATATATATATATATATATATATATATATATATATAAATTGCACTTTATTCATCTGCTTTTACTGTAGTTGTGTTTCTTCCTACTTTATTACTAGGGGCATTGACTACAACTCTGATCTACGATATATAACAATAAGTATCCTTTTCTGCGTTTTTTTTTTGATAGTATCTGCTTTATTTTCTGGAAAAAAAAAATATATATATATATATATATATATATATATATATATATATATATATATATATATACATATACTTGTTTCCCGCCTTTCTAAGCTAGTATAGTCCATTTTTCAGGTTAGTACTGAATTCAGGGCTGTGTTACAAATCTCTGTGTTTGCCCATACCTTACTTGGATAGAAAGAAGTTTCTCTGTTCACCTGTGAGAGAGGGGAGATTTGAGCAGCCTATCTGTCCCTGGATGAGTGGTTTCAGTCCAGAAATTAGTAGTTTATTGGCCATTTTGTGTTAATTTCTATCTCTTTCCTTTCTCTGCTATAAATACCGTATTTGCCCCATTTTGCACACTGGGCAGCGCCAGTTAGTTAGGATAAAATTATTCCCGGCACCACAAAGTCTCCTCTTCAATTTTTCCCTTGGAACTAGACAAACTTTCAACTTTAGCACTCAAGCCATTCATTTCTCAGCCTGGCACTTGCTCAAAACTTATAGCAAGCACTTATAAACCCTAGCACTAGACCCTCTTGTACTGTACAGATGGACAAGGCTCTCTATTTGACCTTACCAGCCATCCAGTAAAACAGTTCACTGTACCTATCCAGGCATGTCCAAAGGGCAGTTTCAGGTGTACTCTCCAGTTCAGCTGGTGAATTTGGGCATTTTGTGGCAATGTTACAACTGCCTCATGTACACAGACAACCCCGTCCTCCTACCACCAAACACTAATACATGTGAGAGATGCAATTATGCAACCAAACTGGAGGCTAAGCTGTCTCAACCCAAGACTGGATCAGACAGTCAAGAGGAGAAGGGAAATACTTGCATTACATCACCAGTCTTACACAGACCCATTAAACCAGCACTGGCAAAAAACACACATAAATACATGAAAACATACTTGGAGGCTCTAAATAAAAATCTGCAAAACCAACAGAGACCTGCAAAGCAAACATCCAAGCAACCTCCACCCCTAACACAGACCATGAAACACATACTTCACAAAACCAGTGTACCATGCAATCACACACCTCAAGACAAAATAACATACCCAACATACTAGTAATAGGTGACTCTATACTCAGGCACCCTGACATCCCACTCACTAGGCTGAATAAGGAGAAGGTTACTGTTAGCTGCCTGTCAGGTGCCAGGATGCCACATAACGCAAACACTCAGGTCACTCCAGAACAAGTACAAATATGACTCTGTCATTGTCCATGTTGGTGTGAATGCCCTGAGCCGTACCTCCCTGAACTACATGGAAAGAGACATGGAAGAGCTCTCTGATCACGTAGCCCAGGCCAGTATGACCCTGACCCTGAGTAGCATCTGGCCCTCACCATGAATGATACCAAGGTATAAAGAAAAAAATTCTCGATTTCAACAATTGGCTAAGTTTCTGGTGTCATTCAAAGGGAATCCAGTGTCTGTCCACCTGGGATGACATGCTCGACAAGCCATGCTGCTTTGCTAGAGACGGCTTGCACCTGTCACCCTTAGGCTTTCGAATACTGGCCAAGGCTCTTGCCACCACCATAGTGCTTTTTTAGGCAAGGCTCAAAAGACAAACCCAATGCCGTAAATAGCACAAATAACAAAAAACTGAGGGTAATGCTACTCAGTGCCAGCTGTCTAAACCTCAAAATGCTCACACTCGAGGCACTCCTGAGTATGGAGAAAATCGATATATGTACAGTAACAGAAACCTGGTTTAAGGCTCCAGAGAGCACCCCAGCACTACCAGGCTACGACTCATACCATACAATTCAGCCACAGAACCCAAACCGAAATACAAAAGGTGGGGGCATATCCATATTCATCAAGGATACCCACACCTCCAGGTTAGTGGCACAGCACAATACTTCAAAGATCATCCATGTGCAACTAACAACGGGCAAAACTGCAATTCAGATTGTAGCTTGCTACAGATCACCCACCATGTCCCAGGACCCACAGTCCACGTTTCTGGAAACACTGGGAAAAATAAAGGTCCTACCAAACACCATAATATTGGGTGATTTCAATTACCCAAACATTAACTGGGTGAACTACTCAAGTACTAACTCCCTTGCCCAACTTTTCTTAGAATTTATAAACTCAAATGCCCTGGTTCAACTGGTCAACACTCCCACCAGAGGTGACAACATATTGGACCTGGTCATCACCAACATGGGTGACCGGTGTTCTACACCGGAGGTCAACCCCTCACTGGTTAGATCTGACCATAAACAAATCACTTTGGATATCCATATTCCGCTCCCATCCCCGGACAAGAAAACCACCGTGAAAAACTTTTCAAAAGCAAACTTCACGTTATTTATGACCGAGGTGGAAAGTTTCAAAGCCCCCATGCTGAAGGATAACACTGTCCAAGCTGCAAAATGCTTTACTAATGCATTCTACGGGCAGCTACAAGAATGTATGGATCGTGCCATCCTAAGCAAAAGCAAGACTCACTCCTCCAAGAAAAGGAAACCAGTCTGGTGGACTCCTGCCATATACAAGCTATACAATAGAAGGAGGAAACTAGTACAGAAAAGAGTAAAATCCCAAGAAGGGAAGACATCCCTGATCAGTATCAGCAAGAAAATATGATCCCTCATAAAATCATCCAAGGCGAGCTTTGAAAGAAAAATTGCCAAGGACTCCAAAGATAACCCCAAGGCATTCTTTAGCTATGTCAAGAATCTAAGTGGCAATGCTTAGATCTGCTCAGAGTTACTGCAGAATGGCACAAAATACACTGAACCGACCAATATCAGCAACATCCTGGCAGACAGGTTCAGCGCAAACTTCACCCCCCTCTTACCCCCAAAAGGGCCCATAACCATACCAGAAGAATGTAGAGTCCCTGAAATCACAGACACTCAGGTTAAAACAGCCCTCTCCAAAGCCAAAAACACAGCATCAATGGGACTGGACGGTGTCCCACGCTGCGTCCTACATGAGCTCAAAGATGAACTAGCCCCTCACCTAAACACACTGTTCAAACTCAGCCTCTCCACAGGCTACATACCCATAGAGTGGTGCACAGCAACGGTTATTCCACTCCACAAAGGTGGAGCCACAACAGTCCCCAGGAACTATCGCCCTATAAGCCTGACTAGCTTGGTCTGCAAGGCTATGGAGTGCATCATCATGGAACTCATTAACAGAGACATTGAGAACCTCCAAACACTAGACCCTACCCAATTTGGCTTTGTTAAGGGCAGATCATGCCTCCTAAATCTGTTGGACTTCTTTGAGACAGTTACCAAGGCTATAGACGAGAGAAAGGTGGTACACACAGCCTACCTAGACCTCGCTAAGGCCTTTGACACCATTCCCCATTCTGGTATTATAGACAAGCTCACCAGCCTGAACATAAACCCCTACGTCACAAGATGGGTTGCCAACTGGCTCACAGACAGAACCCACATGGTGAGAGCTGCAGATGCTAGGTCCGACTCTAAACCGGTTACAAGTGGCATTCCCCAGGGCTCAGTCCTAGGATCCCTCCTGTTCGGCATATATTTCTCAGAGGTACAGGCAAGCACAGGAGGACTATGGCTGACCAAGTTCGCAGATGACTGCAAACTAGGGGCTATAATTGACTCTCCGGCTGACACAGACATCCTCCAAAAGGGTCTCACTGAGACGGATACCTGGTGTCAAAATCATGGCCTCAAGTTAAATTCCAAAAAGTGCATATTCATCCCCTTTGGAAAAAACAAAGTACTCACAAATTACCACATAGGTGGTAGTCCCCTAAATACAGAAGACATAATAAGGGATCTGGGGACCCAAGCAGATTGTAATCTCACCTTTGATAATCACATTGCCAAAGTGGTTAGAAAATCCTTCTATGTGGCCCACCTAATCACAAAAGGGTTCGCATCCAGATCAAAAGAGGTCATTGTGCCCCTCTACTCATCACTCATCAGAGCCATCATAGAGTACAATGCCCCATTTGGGATGTACCTTACAAGACACCTGCAACAGCTGGAAAGACCACAGAAGTACCTCACCAAGAGGTTCACTGGCCTCAAACAGATGCCCTATGCAGCTCGACTAAAAAAACTCCAGCTGTACTCGGTTGCATACCGTCTACTCAGAGGTGATCTCTGCCTGACATACAAGGCCATGTCCAACCCAGAATTGATGGACATGCTCCACCTAAAGAAAACCTTATCCCCTCGAGCCTCATGCTCTAGGGATCTAAACCTTACCACAACAATAAATATGCTGGAGGGATAGATGTCTGTCCCAGAGACTTCCCATGCTTTGGAACAAGATCCCAATCTACATTACCTTGACGAGTGGATGGGAAAGAGAAAGTTTACCTCGGGGATCACGTCAGTGGCTCTGCTTGACAGAGGCACAGGGAACTAATCTAAGGGGGTGGCGAAAGACAAAACATTCTGGCTAGGCTTATAAATGCCTTCGGGCAGATAGCCTAGTACCTACCTATGAACCTATAAATTGGAGTGTGTTTCAGTGGGCCTACTAGTGTCTGGTGTGCTGCTGGCTTCCATCAATTTTAACCACAAGCAAATGCCACTATTTAGTACAAAATTATTGCTCCCTTCATTATGAACAGGAATTTGGCAGTCCCCTTACAAATGCATATGCTCTTTTTGCATTCAGGGAGAGTAATGGTGAATAGGGAGCTAGTCTAGGTGCATGTTTGTTAAGATATGATATAGTTGTATCTCATTTATTTGTTACCATTTTGAAAGCCATGTTATTACACAAGGAGCTAGGCCAAAGCACTGATGCAGTTAAGCTAACTTTGAGTCTGAACCATCAATACATCAGTGGAGGTTAATGTTAAGGCCCAAACACATACCAAATGCCATACATAATACCTCTCTTACCAGAACAGGTACCAGATAGAAAAGTTTAAAAGCAAATACTATAACTTCTGGTAACAAACATAATCACAGAGTTTCAAATAGAGGAATAAATGTAACTCCACTACTTGAGGCTCTCTTGCAACGCAAACATATTCATATCTGTGTAGTTACTGAGACATGGTTTCAAAGCAATGACAATATTCTGTCTGTACAAGAGTTTAGCACCTATCATGCCCTTTAGGCCCTTGGGTATCTGTAGGGGAGTATCACTATTTCTCCGAAACACCATCAACTCACATGAAATTACTTTCAACTCTTAGAGCTTCTGAAGATCCAAATCACATTTAACAAATCCAGCTATTGCTTCACTGCTACATTTCTCCATCTATTCCCCCCACAGAGCATGGAAAGTACATTAATACCATAGAAGGTTTAAATATCAAATCAAATGCCCTTTGCTAGGGGACTTCATTTACCCAAACATTCATTGACACACTTACACTTCTAAAAATGGATATGCTCAGCATTTGTTACCAATATGCTTGAACAAATTGTAAAACTACTCACTAGAGTTTTTATTGTACTTGACCTGGACCTTACCAACCTAGCCCCCACCTGTACCGCACCACACATCTCCTTATAAGTGCTTAGACCAGACACCAATTCATTATCTTTTCTGTCAGGCTTAACTATACCACCCCATAACCAAATGAAACCATCTTTAGGGATGTCTCCAAGGTGAACCTACGTCAACTTATAGAAGACCTACACAAAATTTCCAAGTATCCCCTGCAAGTGGACCCAACTGAGAGGGCAGCTGCATTCACCTCTAATTTTTACCAGCATCTAAACAGCTGCAGAGAAATGTTGGTACCTATGTGCACTAAATGTAATAGTAAACTCGGAAATAAACCTCTCTGGTGGAAATCCAGTTTTAATAAATTGTTTTACCAAAGAAGAAAAATAATGAAAAGTGGTAAAAAAAATCCCACCACCCCTACTTCAACTCTGCATTGAAACATGATGGCAGTCAATGTAAGAGCACTGAGTATGAACTTAGGATCACTACAGATATGATTGGAAAGTACAAATCTTTTTTCAGATATGCTAAGAAATTAAGCAATAGTTTTCAACAACATGCTGAGCTCATTTGTAATAATTTCACACAGTCCAATCCCAAGGATATAGCCAATATATTAAACAGACAGATTTCATTCTAAGTTTACCATGCCTACCCAGATTTTTACACCTACTATTGTTGACATTTTAGTTTCTCCTGAAATCAGTTTGGAACAAGGCTTAGAATCCCTGTCAAAGGCTAAAAATAATGTTTCTTTGGGATCAGATAACATACCAGAATGCATTCTCATCAGTGCAAAGTATGCACTATGTGAGTAGCTTCTTAAATTGTTAATCCTCAGTCTGTTGACAGGGCTTGCCTGAAGAACAGCCACAGTGATTTCTTTACAAAAGAGTAGGCCCCTCTATAGACACAGGTAATTATAGGTCCATCAGCCACACCAGTCTCATATGTAGAACCACAGAATGCATCTGCACAACTCATTTATAAAGACACAGGCAACTTAATTCATCTAGACCCCACTCATTTTGGTTTTGTGAAGGGCAGGTCTTATCTCCTTAACCTAATAAACTTTGTTGAAAGGGTTACAGAGACTGTGGACAGTGGTCACTCCATGAATTCTGCTTATGGTTTTTGACACTATCCTCCATGATGGCATTCTTGAAAAGTTAGACAAAATGACTGTAACCCCCTGTGGTGACAACTGGATTACAAACTAGTTATCCAACACATCTAGAGAACTAAAAGTTGCTGGTACCTCCTCTGAATATAAATGTGTAACTTGCTGGGTACCATAGGGATCATTGTTGTGCTGACTCTTGTTTGGCACTTATTTTGCAATAATCTAAGCCAATATCCCAGAACTGTGGCTTTTTGTTGATGACTGCATGCTGGATAATGTTATCTGTTCATCCACTGAACTAAACTACAGCAAAAAGGGTTGGAATATGAACATACCATGTCTATTGAAAAGCTAAATACAAAAAGCTAAACATCTCAAGCTAACTTTAAAAAAGTGCAGCACAGAAGCATTTGTCAAAAGCTATTCCTATCTCATATGAGACAGGAATATATGCACATTTGAAGTTTTACAGTCCGCATAGACGTTAAATTGGTAAAGCTGTCCAGTCACAATATTCTTGTAACTATTACTACTATTCACATATTTACACATGTTACAAGATTTATATGGGTTTCTCCCTTTCCAGCTTGACAGCTATTCATTCTTACTCCTCCTTCACTGTACTGCAGATATTACCAACATCATTAGAACAGGTAAGGGAAAACCTAACCTTATTCATGTCTGCACTGGGTATCGATACAACAGCATTAGTTCTAGCAGAAAAGCAAGGTCTTGCAGATTCTGTGATATAGAGATGAACAACTGGCATATTCTCAGTGCTAATGACAAATACAAAAACTTTTTTGGGTGATACTCCTAATTTTTGTTTTAAGAACAGTCAGTCCATGAAACAGTTATTGTGTTATAAACTGGCAAGGAGTAATTCAGAGCCTATATAGTTGAAATTGTAATATATATCCTTAAAGGTTATTTGGTTGGGTCTTCCTTGTAGGTTTTACTAAGTGGTTTGTGTTTGTGATCATTGTACCCTTTTTGATATATGTATGATATATTTATATGTATATCTATTTCTCTATATATCTATCTATATATCCATATATATATATATATATATATATATATATATATATATATATATATATATATATATGTGTGTGTGTGTGTGTGTGTGTGTGTGTGTGTGTGGTTGCTGGGATTCTTTTTATGTTTTACTTTATATTTAGGTTCATAGGTTCATAGGTTGGTACTGGGCTATCTGCCCGAAGGCATATATTAGCCCAGCCATGTTGTGCGGTATTCACCGCCCCTTTAGTAGTTCCCTAGACCCTTGTACTAGTAGCTAGTACCCTTGGCCCCTATCTAGCAGTGCTGTTGGTGTGATCCTCGGTGTGAACTTTCTGTTACCCATCCACTCATCAAGGTTCCTCTTGAAGAGTGATAGTGAGAGGCTCTGTCTTATGTAGATCGGGACCCTGTTCCATAGTAAGGAAAGTCTCTGTATAGAATATAAGGGAAGTCTCTGCGAAGGGAATCTCCCTCCAGCATGTTCTATTCATTGTTGTGTTGAGGTTTATATCCCATTTGCTAAGATGGAGCATGTTCAGCAATTCTGGGTTGGACATGGCTCTAAGCGGTATGCAACAGAGAACAGTCTTAGCTTGAGGCCAGTAATCCTCTTGGTTAGGTACCTTTGTGGTCTCTCCAGCTGCTGGAGATGTCTAGCCAGGTACATTCCAATTGGTGCATTGTACTCAATAATGGGTCTGATGAGGGAAGAGTAGAGGGGCACCATTACATCCTTAGATCTTGATGCGAACCCTTTCATGATCAGATGGGTCACATAGAAGGATTTTCTAACCACTTTGGCAACATGGTTATCAAAGGAAAGCTGACTATCTACTTGGGTCCCTAGATCCCTTATTTCTTCTTCAGATTTCAGGGGATTATCTCCTATGTTGTAGTTTGCGGGTACTCTGTTTTTCCAAAGGGGTTACTACGCATTTTTTTGCATTTAGCTCGAGACCATGGCTTTGACACCATGCATCAGTCTCATTTAGGCCCTTCTGGAGGATCTCCATGTTGGCCGGAGACTCTATTATAGCACTCAGTTTGCAGTCGTCCGCAAACTTAGTCAGCCACAGCCCTTCTGTGCTTGCCTGTACTTCTGAGAAGTATATGCCAAACAGGAGGGGCCCCAGGACAGAGCCCTGAGGCACACCACTCGTTACCGGTCTGAATTCGGACATAGATCCCACTACTCTTACTTTATGGGATCTGTCTGAGAGCCAGTTTGCGATCCATCTTGTGACGTAAGGGTTTATGCCCAGGCTGGTGAGCTTATCAATAATACCTGAATGGGGAATGGTGTCAAATGCTTTAGCAAGGTCAAGGTAAGCCATGTGTACCTCCTTTCCCTTATCTATAGCCTGAGTAACTGTCTCAAAGAAATCCACCAGGTTCAGGAGGCATGATCTGCCCTTGACAAAGCCGAACTGTGTGGGGTCCAGCGACTGGAGGTTCCCAATCTCTCCATTTATGAGTTCCATAATGATTTGCTCCATAGCCTTACAGATCAGACTGGTCAGGCTTATTGGTCGGTAGTTCCCAGGGTCAGTTGTGGCCCCACCCTTGTGCAGTGGGACCACCATTGCCGTGCGCCATTCTATGGGCACATATCCTGTGGAGAGGCTGAGACTGAACAGGGTATTAAGATGAGGGGTTAATTCCTTTTGGAGCTCGCGTATGACACAGCCTGGGACACCATCTGATCCTATGGAGGCAGTGTTTTTAGCTTTAGATAGAGCCTTGTTAACCAACGTATCAGTAATAATTGGACTTACACAATCCCCTGGAATGCTAATAGGCCCTGTAGGTGGTGAGGGGGGGGGGGGTTTGCACTGAACCTGTCAGCCAAGATGTTGGCAATGTCAGAAGGGTCAGTGTATTTTGTTCCATTTTGTACTAGCTCAGAGCAGACCTGAGCATTGCCATTTAGGTTTTTGACGTAGCCACATAAGGCCTTATGGTTATCCTTGGCATCCTTGGCAACTTTCTTTTCAAAATTAGCTTTAGTTGACTTGATGAGGGCCCTCAATTTCTTACTAATGCTGATCAGGGATGATTTTTTTTACTTGAGATTTGGCCTTTTTTTGTATAAGTCTCCTCCTTTTATTGTAAAGTTTGCTTATGGCCAGGGTCCACCAGACTGGTTTCTTCTTGCCTGAGGAAGGAGTCTTGGTTTTATTTGGGATAGCACGATCCATGCAGTCCTGAAGATGCATATAGAGTGTCTTGGTGTAGGATTCCGCATCCTGGATATCATTATCCTTCTGCAAGGGAATAGTGAAGCTTTCCACTTCGGATGCAAGTAGTTTGAAGTTTGCTTTGGAAAGGTTTTTGACTATGGTTTCTTTGATTGGGGGAGGTGGAGGAGTGAGGATGTCCAGGGTTATCAGTTTGTGGTCGGATCTGACCAAGGAGGGGTGATAACGGTGTGGTACAATGGGCCCATATTTGTGATGATTAAATCCAATATGTTGTCCCCTCTAGTGTGGGAACATACTAGTTGTTCAAGGGCATTTGAATTTATAAATTCTATGAATCGCTGAGCATAGGAGTTGGAACATTGGTAGTTCACCCAGTCTATACCAGGGTAGTTGAAATCATCCAAGATTATGGTGTTGGGTAGGACCTTTATATTTTCCAATGTCTCAAGGAATGCAGAGTGAGCATCTTGGGACATGGTGGGCAATCTATAACCGGCTACAACTTGAAATGTGGTTTTGCCTGCTGATAGTTGTGCATGGATGATCTCTGGGGCATCATGCTGCGCTACTAACCTGGAGATATGGGTATCTTTGATGAATATGGATACACCTCCACCCTTTGTACTGCGATCCAGTAACTGAGGCCGGAAGGTATGATATGAATTGTAACCTGGCAGTGCTGGGGTGCTCTCTTGAGCCTTGAACCAGGTTTCCATCACTGCACAAACATCGATTTTCTCCAGGCTGAGGAGAGCCTCGAGTGTGTGCATTTTGAGGTTGAGACTTCTGGCGTTGAGTAGCATTACCCTTAGTTTTTGGTTACCTGTGCTGGTTACGGTGGTTGGTTTGTCCTTTGAGCCTTGCCTAAAAAAGGCACTATGGGGACGGCAAGAGCCTTGGCCAGTATTCAAAAACCTAGGGGTGACAGCTGCAACCCATCTCTGGCAAAACAGCGAGGCTTGTCTATTATGTCATCCCAGGCAGACAGACACTGGATCCCCTTAGAATGACACCAGAAGCTTAGCCAATTGTTGAAATTGATAATTTTGTCTTTGTATTGTGGTATCATTCTAGGTGAAGGTAGTATGCTACTCAAAGTCAGGGTCATACCAGCTTGGGCTACATGATCAGAGAGCCTCTCAATGTCTCTTTTCATGTAGTTCAGGGAGGTACGTCTTAGAGCATTCACACCAACATGTACAATGACAGCATCATACTCGTACTTGTTCTGGAGTGACCTAAGTGCCTGTGTTATGTGGCGGATCCGAGCACCCGAGAGGCAGCTGACAGTAACCTTCTCCTTGTTCAGCCTGGTGAGTGGAACATCCGTGTGCCTTACTATAGAGTCTCCTATTACTAGCGTGTTAGGTATGGTGTTTGCCTTAAGGCTGTTGTGAGGCACACTGCTGAGGTGAATTATGTGTTTTCTGGCTTGTGTTTGGGGGTGCAGGTTGCTTGCTTGTCTGCTTTGGAGGGCACTGTTTCTTTTTCAGATTGGTACCTAGTGCCTCCGAATATGTTTTTGTGTATTTATGCGTATGTTTTGCCGGTGCTTGTTTTGTAGATTCATGTGTGACAGGTGGTGTGATGCAAGTGTGTCCCTTATCCTCTTGACTGTCTGTTACAGTCATGGGTTGAGAGTGCTTAGCCTTCAATCTGGCTGTGTATTTGCATCTCTCACAAGTGTTTGTGTCTAGAGGTAAGAGGAGAGGGTTGTCTGTATACATGAGGCAGTTGTGACACTGCCTCAGGATGCCCAATTCCACCAGATGAACTGGAGAGTACACCTGAAGCTGACCTCTGGACATGCTTTGAAGAGTAAATTGAACTTAAGTCCTGTGGATGATCGAGGGTCTTATGCTATATTATAATAGTGCTGTCTAGGAAATTTGGAGAATAATAGTGCTGTCTAGGAGATTAGGACAAGTGCTGATTTCTGTTTTGCAAGTGCTGCCATAAGAGCAGCTGATCTGAAACACTTGAGCTGAGGCTTGCCTAGTTCTAAGGGAAAATTTACAGTGCAGACTTTGTGGGGCCGGGAATAGTATACCCCAGCTAACCGGCACTGCCCAATGCAAAAAGAGAGTTGCAGGCTTTTTCCTCTAGATAAGTGAGGAAAGTGAGTACAAGAGCTGTTTTTCTCTAAGCAAGTGAGAAAAGTAAGTACAAAAACTGTTTTCCTCTAGGTAATGAGGAAGATAGAGTGCTATAGTAATTAGTAGCTTATTTAGTGCTTACAAGTTCTGAACAAGTGCTGAGCATGAACAAGCAAATTTAAGTGCTAAAACTAAGAATCTGTATCTGCACTAGATGAGTTACAGGACAGAAACAAGTGCAAATACAGGCTTTCAAATCAGAAAGTTGAGAGAGATGGAAGAGATTGCCCAAACGGCCAATAACTACAAATTCTGGGCCAGACTTGATTTAAGGTGATTAAGATTTAAGGCCAGAAGATTTAAGCAGGTTAGTTATCCTGGGCAGAGCCCATTTACAGAGGAGCTCAAGTGATTTTCTTTTTATCATGCCTTAACTTCCTGTTTGATATTCTGCTGCACAGTGTTATCAGGCAGTCCAGAAATATTTGCTACCTCTTCCAGACTCATGCATGAGAGTAGTAACCAAGTATTTCAAACTCATTTTGCAATAAACAATCACTGTTTTAATACCAGAGCAATGTAACGAGAAACAGGCAACTGCTAGCCTAACTGACTTTGAAAAATGCTACAAAAATAAGTAAAATGGTGTTAAAGTTAAAAAAAAATTAAATACCACTATGCCCCATTTATAATAAATGTAGCACCTTCTAGTATTAATTTCCACTGCATGTGGCTATATGCAGTCAGATCTATACATATGAATGAAGCAGCTTGTGAGTAAAAATATGGTATTTTTCCGTTATCAAGGCAATGCTTTTAACACGCCCACGCAATGATCGCACAGCTGTTAGCCCTGAAGTTGACCGAAATCCACAAATCATGCTGTACTACAGCAAGAGGGCAACTTTATGCACTACAGTGGCACTTGAAAGTATCAGGTGGGAAACAGCTCATTTCAGCAAACAGTTGTTCATTATTTAAAAGTACTCTGTGCTGCATAACTGGCAACCTTCCATAATGTGGAACAAATGTCTAAAGTGTCGAGCGCTTACTGACTCCTTTTTAACAACTTCAGCCAGCTTAAAGAATGGTTGGATGCCTTGCTTTGTGCTTATAAAAAGTTTTATAAACAATTACAATGATTCAGCATTACTTAGCATAAATAGTAGTTAAAATGTAGACATGAATGGTTTGCATCTGTTGTAGTGTGGAACTGTGAACAACGTACACTATTTAAAACTCCTACTGAAGTACACTTCAAAAGTTATGGTCTGATGTTTAAACTGTAGGCCTAACGCCAAATAAAGGTAATGTATTGCAGAGGGACTAATCTGCTTTCAGGTTTCAGCTGTTCATGAAATAATGAGAGAGGCTCTGTAGACAAGCAGTGTATTCTTGTACATAATGTTTCCCATCAGTTAATGTCATGAAACAGTCAGAAAAGGGTGCATGTGGTCAAATGTGCTGGAGACTAAACATAATTTCCACACAATATAAACTAATTATAAAGTAGTTAACGCTTACAGGTGAAATGACCATAAAGGAAATGTATTGCAGAGTGACTAACCTGCTTTCAGGTTTCACGTGTTCATCTCACAGCGTGTTACAAGTGTTGGCCCGATAATGGAAAAGTACCAAAAATATTTATCTACCGATATTCTGTTTATTGAAAATAATTTCCATGGCAGCATTAAAATGTTTATTTTTCTTGGAAATTATGTACACAGGCAGAAAGGAATCATCATATTTGGCGCTTTGTCACATGTATCCTACGTCATTTCATGTGATGTAGAATTATAACAGAAAAAGCACTCAACAAATATTTTTAATTTGATTCAGAACTACTTTTAATGTGCAGCGCATCTCATAACTTGTGTGTGTGTTTTTTTGGACTGAGTTTGTTAATGACAAACAAAATGTTACAATCTGTAATACTACTTGTCTCAGATAAAGAAGTGATGTAGTTTCTGCAACATGATGACTCTGTGGTGAAAGTTTGTGCCTCACAGCTCCACAGGCTAGTATTTTTTGTCGTCTTCTTGACACTGTTTTTCTGGAATGTGCATGTTCTTCTGATGTCTGCTTTCCTTATGACAACCAAAAATAAGCTATTTCATTGTCTACTCTACAAAATTACACTTGTAGCCCAAGTCACAGAAGAAATTTGTTTAGGAAAGGCCAGTTCACTTACACAGTTAACAAGTAAATAAATAAAAAAAAAAAGTGTAACGTGGTTGACATTTATTGTCTTATATGAAGTATTATGGACTACAGTTACTCACCCCAGCCAATGAGGAGGTATGTCCGGAATGCTCGTTGCTCTGAGAAGACAGAGAAAGCCAACAGTGTATGCAAATATATTCCTTCCACCAGGAGCCAGTAATAGTTTGCAGCAACACAATACTGCATCAGCATGAAGACAAGCTTGCAGCTCAAAGATTCCTAAAAACATTACAAGTGGAAATATTATGCCAATATCACAATAGCATAAGTCTAGAGATTTTTCACAAAAAAAAAAAAAAAAAAAAACTGTGGGATGCAATAAATGACCTGACTTTATTTAGTTAACAAACACACTCTTGAAAATATGGTTTATATGCAGTACAGTAAATTACTGTTTTTATATATCCTGAAAAAATGACTGGATTACTTTATTATCCTTTGCATATAAAAGTTTTCCTGCATTGTATACATTCCACAATCCATTATTCACTTCTCTACCAACATTCCACCAGCTTTTACAAATGAATAACTCCCATCCCATCTAGCAGTTACACTCCGTGCTCTAATCTCATCTTTCTTCAGTCCTTTCATCCTTGAATCTTAGAGAAACAGCAATGAAAACAATATTTATTTTATTTCAGTCTGTCAGCCAGGGAGATCACTGATGGTATTGAACATTTTTCAAACTGCACTCAGTAGAACATAAAAAAGCAGTTCATCAAAAAGGGAGGTCAATAAATAACAATCTCAGATTACAGCGATTACTAATGAAATGAATAAATGTCACAGATCAGTAGATATTCAATAAATTATTTGGATACTTTAACAAAATGGAGCAAAACTAAACAATACTCTCAGCTACACAGATTATTAATGAAATACATAAACAGTATAGTACTAATGTAATACAGTAAATTATTGTAAGATTAAGAACAATATATGACATGGAATTAAAAACTTGTGAATGCAGTAGGGAATTTAACTACTTGGGCAATTCAATACAGAATCATAAATCTAAGCTGTTGTAGTAGCGAAATGTTGATATAATTTACATTGAATACAAGAGTTGTCTAATAAGACTTACAGTGTTTACAAGCAATTACAATTATGACATAATTCTCTTGGTCCACTAAATATATTTACAAAACAACATTTACACACTTTGTGCAAAGGAATGTGATATGAAACATATTAATTTTCATATGGTAGAGGCACAAGGTAGATCTGAGGGTGTAAGGAAGCTGCAGAAGATCAAACAAGATTAGAATATGGTATAACAACAGTGAAGTCTCATCTGCTTTGATTAGTGTGTGTGTGTGGGGGGGGGTGAACGAGTGGGCTTAACTCTCAGCCGCTTACTGCAAGAATTGTAGATAATGCCAAAAATTATAGGGGAGCAATGGCCAAAAATCAAGGACAGATTTTCATATTGCTCTTTTAAAATTTGCAAGAATAAGAAGCTTTGCATTAGGATGTATTTTCTGAAGGATATGAAGTATGAAACTCAGATGTTTGTCATTATTTGTGATTTCAGTTTTCAATGATTTGCCATAAAACCACATATTTTATGAGGAGCACATGAAAAATAATGAGAAAAAAATCTGGACATTCTACAGCATTCTGGACAGATGAGAGGTATGTGGGTAGGGATGTTAGGTGGGATTGTTTTGAAAGATATCAGAGGCTGCACAGATTAGAATAACTGTGATTTGGGAAGGACAAATCTTATTTTTTTCTTAAACAAGAACAAGAACAGCAAGACAGACTTAGAAGACACAAATCACACCAACATACTTTTAGCCTGTTCACTGGTTTCTGTGTTGCAAACCTTACTCCTTCATCTTCATACCTGTCCTCACCTTCCAGTCATTTGGGTTCTAATATGCATGCTTCATATACCATGCAATGTTTGCCTCAGCTAGATCTGGGGTGAATCTGTCATACTTTCTGTACAGAAATTTATCTTTATGAGACTGATGCAACTGTTTTTTTCTTCCAGCCTCATACACAGTGACCTTTTCCACAGTGACTTCTTTACTGAACAATATTACCACTTCTGTACTTTGCCAAGCAGCCAAAATAGTTAACAACTGCTACTATATCTCCTGACTTATTGTTTTGTTTACTATAGAAAAAGAAGGAAATCACACATATGTATACACATATTTGTGTGCATATATATATATATATATATATATATATATATATATATATATATATATATATATATATATATACATATATATATACATACATACATACACACACACACACACACACATATAAATATATATGTGTGTGTGTGTATATATATATATATATATATATATATATATATATATATATATATATATATATAGTTTGTTTGTCTTTTCGGCTTTTTCCCGGTTAGGGGTCACCATGGCGGAACTCCGGTCTGCTAATGATTGGCAGTAGATTTTTTTTATGGTGCCGAGTTGCCAGCCCGACACCCAACCTTCAGCAAAGGCACGCATATATATATATATATATATATATATATATATATATATATATATATATATATATATATATATATATAAAAAACAATATGTGTATACATTTGTATGGGTTCCCTGCATTTCTTTGAAAGTCCTTTGGCCAATGAATGCTAGAGCTGGTGCTTTATATCGAATCCACAAATAGTTGAATGGTCACAAATGTTGAGGTAATGTTTTGTTGAAAATGGTAAGTGGAGTTGAAGTGGGTAAGAATATTTATGCATGTGTGTAAGAGCCAGGGTTAGGGTAAGGGATAAGTGAGGGGATAGGTTTAGTATGTTTGTGTGTGAATGTGTATATTTTAGGGTTAGGGTCTGGATTAGGTAAGGTGATATATGTAGTGTTGTTAGTGGGTGTTTGTGTGTGTGTCTGAGTGTATCTTGGGTTTTGGCAGTGTTATGGAAAGTTTTTACAAAGGTAAGGTGTAGGATTATGGTTCAGGGAAGGGGAAGTGCAGAGGAGTTCCCCTGCCCATCTTAGTAATGGGAACACATCCAACATACAGTATCACACAGGTTTGATATTCTCAAATTCTCCTTAAATGAACTTTTGCTCACATTTTCTCTTCTTCATGCTTTGTTTCTCTTTGACTGTCCACTCTATCACTGTCTTTTCATATATACAATATGTAGAACTGGACACTTTAATTCAAACACAGCTTTCCAGCTGCAAATAAAACATCAGCATCTCCCAGTTTGTTTTGGTCACACCTCTCTCTTTTTGTTCATTTTCATGTACTTCTACAGAAAACCATAAACTTATGGCCAAATTATATTTGTATTGCACTGTTTGCATGTTTACAATGTTCAGATGTTTCTGAAGCACTAAAGGGGGACTGGTATAATGGTCATGGTGTTTATCTAACAGACACAAGCTACAAAGGTTTTGATTCTCACCTTTGAGAAAAATTAGCTACTTAAAATGGCTTGCAAGACCAGCCAGCCTAGTATTTATCCAAGACAATGTGTGTTCTTTTTTTGTCTGTTTAAGGGTACATGTTCATTACTGCCAAATCAGTCAAAATACTAAGTTACCAGTATTTGTTGCATCCAGTGTACCAATTCTGACACAGACAAGAAATATATAAAAGAAACACATAAACAAGGAACAAAAGGAACAATAACTTGATAGCATTATATAAAACAGATAGAACCTGTGAGCCATTATCTATCAGTTGTGCAAGACTGTCACGGGTGTTGGAGCCTTTTGTTGAATTTTCTTAATTTCCCCAGAAGGTGTACAATATTAGAGGCAGCTTTATTAAGTAAAGGGTTAGGGTTGGATCATGTCACTCACCTCCCCAAGTGCCACTTTACACACAGGCTGGATTAAGGATAACATTTACTTTTATTATTATTTTTATTTTAAGTTTGATGACCAGGGAAGTCCACTGGGCCAGAAAAGCACGTTTTCAGTGGAGACCCGGGGAGAAAAGCTCCAAAACAAATTACAGTTACATTTGAATTTACAACTTGCAGGTTACAAAGAAAGGGCAAAAATGTATACATTTCAATTACATATTGCAAGCTACTAGGGACAGAACAAGTAACTGTGCAGAACAAGTTAAAGACATTTCAGAGTGTGTAATACAGTATGTTAAAAGCTCAAGTGAGTAAAACATTTAAAATATATCGTAACTAACTTATAATGGTAGGTAGAAGTGATCCGATACAGAGTGTAATTCATGGCAGGATAATTCTATGCGTGTTGAAATATAGCTATTATTTATTTTAGTTTAGGTGGTCTATAAAGCATGCAGAAAGAAACAGAAGGTTATGGAAAATACCTCCACAGTCCAAGGCAGCAGAGAGAATCTTAAGGAGTTGTGCAGAAAGAGAGAGGGTGGAGAGGGGATTAAGTTGGAGTGTGGCATGGGCATATCCATTCGGATGATAGATGAGATAGTAGCTGAGTTTTGAAATTGTCATACTGGGGAAGGATGTGAAGGGGGAGGGGGTTCCATTTTTTTGGCTATGGAGTAGGAGAGAAGTAGCTGGCCAGGAGGATGAGATAACTAGATGAGATGGTTTATGGATTTGAAGGAGATTTTGGTTTGTGGATCTGAATTGGCGGTTGGGTATATAGTGTTTTAAGGATGTAGCCAGAGAAGGGCAGTTTGCAGGTTTGTAGATAAGTTTGTGAGCAGTGGTGAGTTGTAGGTAACTAAGGTAGTTGGAAAGTTCAAGACAATTGAGGGTGAGGAGGGAGTGGCAGTGGAAGAGTATTTAGAACTGGTTGCAAATTTGCAGATTTTGTGGTAGCAGGATTCAAGTTTGTTTCATAAGCTGATGTGTATGTTTGTGAACAGGGGTGCACCATACATTAGGGCGGGAAGCAAGAAAGTAGATGCCAGGGTTTGATGGGTAGAGGGGCGATGAAGTGGATGTGTCTGTAGAGAAGACCTAACTTTGGGTGAGTTTTTTTGATTGCAGAGTGGATGTGTGTGTCAAATTTTAGTTTTTCATCTATGATGATACTGAGAAGTTTAGTGGTGGGGACTATAGCAAGGGGAGTGTTATTTTGGCTTTCTATGATGAATGAGGTTTTATTGAGAGTTAAGTTTTTGCTGGGGCAGAAGATCATTTGTTTAGTTTTATTTGCATTCAGGGCTAGATGGTTGGACTGCATCCAGATTTCTGTTTTGGAAAAGGCTAATTATGCTAGAAGCTTGGAGGGTGTGAAAACTGAGCAGATGATGGTCAAGTCATCTGCTTACTAGATGACAGATGAGTCTGGGACAGGGTGGTGAAAGTTGTTAATAAATAGGTTAAAGAGTATCAGGCCAAGAACAGATCCTTGGGGGACACCTGTGGGTGAAGGAAGGAAGGAGGAGGTGGAGGTTTTCCATTGGACTGCTTCTTGACAGTTGAATAAGTAGCTGGAAAACCAATCTAGAGAGGGGGGAGAGAGGTGTAGAGTAGAGAAGTGAGATATGAGAAGGGTGTGGGAGATGGTATGAAAGGCTTTTGACAGATCAAGAAATAATGTAGATACAAATCTGCCTGAGTCACGTTCTTGGTTGATGGTTTCTAGAAAGGAATGAAGGGCAGTTATGGTGGAGTGACCAGGACAGAAACAGTGCTGGGTAGGGCAGAGGAGATTGTTTTGGGTTAGGTGCATCATTAGTTGAGCTTGGATGGTTTTCTCAAGAATTTTAGACAGAGGGGATAGGATGGCAATGGGCCTGAAGTTGGTGGTGTCAGTTTTTTACCATCTTTGTGGAGGGGGATGATGTAGGCATGGCACCAGATGGAAGGGACGTATGATTCTTGTATGGCTCTATTTAAAGGTATACAGACGGGGAAGGCGATGCTGTCTGCAGATAGTTTGAGGAATGTAGGAGGAAGATTGTCAGGTGCATTGCAGCAGGGTTTGAGTTTGAGGAGGATTCTTTTTATCGTGCTTGTGGGAATGGGCTTAAGGAAGAAGGGTGAGGAGGAGTTTAACTGGGTGGAGAGGGGGTTTTGGAGTGAGGCGTTTTGGTTAAGGGATGGGGGTGGGAAGTAGTTGGATAGTTTGTCTATACAGTCTATGAAGAAGGAATTGAACTGAGAGGCGGTGTCGAGGTCAGAGAGGGTTGGATTGGGACAGTGGTTTACTTTACTACCAGGATTTAATATAGATGAGATGGAGTCCCAGAATTATTTGGGGTTTGTTGAGTGCAGAGACTGAAGTTTGGAATAGTGAGCTTTCCGGTCTTTGACAATTAGCTTTTTGGTGGAGTTACAGAGTTGCTTAAATTCTAGGAGGGAGCTTGGGTTTTTATTTTTTTTATAATGCCTCCATCTTTTGTCCCTTTGTTGCATGGCGAGTTTGGTTTCTTTGGATAACCATGGGCAAGGATTGAATTTGATGCATTTGGTTCTTAGGGGGGCTTGCTGGTTAAGGAGGGCAAGGAATGAGTGGTTGAAATGGGAGACAGCATCATCTAGAGGGAGAGTTCTTAGAGAGGTCCAGTCAATGCACTTAAGGCATTCTGAGAAGATTTGGGGATTGAAAGATGACAGGTTGTGAGTTTGAATGTAGTGGTGTTGTTTTTATAGGGGAGTTAGGAGTCGATCAGCGAAAGCAGGTAAGTGGTCACTGAGAGGATCTGGTAATATACCAGATTTGTTGATGAGACTTGGTGTTGTAAGGATCCAGTCAATGATGGTACATGAAGTACCATCTTTATTTGGTCTGGTAGGTGAGTGAATTAGTTGGAAGAAGTTGTACAGGTTGATAGTATGGGAACGGGCATCTGAGTTGAAGGAGGACCAATTGATGTTGCTGTCACCAAGGATATAGGCTTCATTATTTATGTGGGAGGAGAACCAGGATAGTATGTTCTCAAGCGTTTTGATGTTATCACCGGGGTGGGGGGGGTGTATAGAGGGCAGTGATACATATGGATTTGTGCTTGTTAATTTTTAGTAGCCCTATTGTTAATTCAGCATTGGCAAAGGTTGGAATTGAATTGGTGCAGGGGGTTATGGTATGGGAGGTGGAGTAGATTTTAGGTACTCCACCTCCTTTTTTGTGGGGATGATCGCTGCAAACCATTTGGTAACCTGGTGGTAGGATTTCAAGATCTTTTATGTAAGGTTTGAGCCACATTTCAGATATGGTGGTTGTCGGGGTGGTTGTGGGAGAGCCATGCATGAAGGTTAGGGATTTTATTTCTAATACTTTGTGCATTGAGAGTAGTGATGCGCAGGGACTTGGGTTTTTTGTGTTGAGAGGATGGTTTAGCTGCATTAATGCTGGAGGTTGGTCCGGGGTTGGGTGCACATCACTGGCCTGTGAGAGAGGGGTGTGGTGGAGGAGTAAACGGAGATGGATAGGAAGGTATAAGAGGTAAGGTTGACATGAGATTATTGATCGTTTGGAGTGACAGTTTAGAGGAGGGTATAGGGGGGAAGGAGAGAGCAGTACTTTAGGTTTGTATAGATAAATAGTGTTGTAATTATAAAGTTCATGTGAGATATCAGAGTAAGAGGGGGAGTGAGCATGGATGTATGGTGCAGTGGAGTGTGTGAGTGAGGTGAGGAAGGGGTTGGGAAGTTGTGTGAGATAGGACAGAGAGATAAGAAGCGTTATTGGAGTGGAAGTTAGAGTCGATGAGAAGAGCATTGTAGGAGGGGTTGCAGAGTTTGAGGAGAGTTTAGGATTTTTTATAGGTGAGAGGAGTTTCAAATGGGCCTGATTGTGGTTGGTTAGGGTGGGACTGTCCAGAAAAAAAAAAAAAGAAACAATCAGTGACCTGAAATTGGAGAGAAACTACAGGCAGGGAGTAGTTTTTAACAGTGTAAGACTTTCTCTTCTAAGCACTCATAAAGTATAGATATTATATATCAGAGGGGAGATGAGAAAGAGGTGAATGAGTCTACAGGTTCTTTAGTGTAGGGCAGTGAGGAAACTGTCAAATAAGTGAGTAATACTGAGGCTGGGAAAAATGTAACTAACAGTTCCCAAAATTGTCAGTCTCAACAGTTCAGCATTGAAAACACGCATTGAAAGGTTTTAACATGAAATTGCACAGTTTAAAGTGATATCGCAGTGTAGGCAGTTGGTCAAACTAGAAAACAGTTGGTTGTTAAAAGAAAGTACCATCACAAAGTCCACGAGTAGATATCACCCCATCTGGTCCCAAATGTGACCAAAAATGTATGTGCGGCCAATATAACAATCCGGTTTGTATTTCCAGCCCTTCTGCACAATTGCTGATATAGTGATAATTAACCTACAAAGTTGATTGTAATAAAACTTACAAAACACCCAAGATAGCTCAGACACTGCAATACCTGGATATTCTGTTATTCAGTACTGTCACTTCAACTTTTTAGTGTTACAGGCACTTAAGAACGCCAAAACACCTAATGCACTAGGCAAACACTAAAATGTACCTTTTCAGCATAAAGTCCATCTTTATAAGGATGATTGTTACCAAAATTGGACCCCAAAGTACATAGTAATACCGCTATCTGTATTATATATATTAGTCTAGATAATAATAACACAATCCAGCCATGAAGAAAAAAGTTGTTAAACAGTTTGTCATACCATACAATCTGAGCAATGCCCAAAAATATATGTAAAGTCAATGTATTCAATTCTTTCTTCTAGTTCATCCACAGGCCCGTATTCACAGCTGCCATACTGGTTAATATACACTTCTGACAACGTCCAAATGTAAACACAGTCATTCCCCTGCATTTAACAATAGTAAGGTCAACCTCAGGCCTATCTTCACAGCTGCCATCTTGGTTGATAAATACAGCCAAATTCAAAAGTTTTTGATCCAACACCAAAGCAGTCTTAGCCCCAAATGACCATGAGGGGAATCAATCGAATATGTAAAATGGAAACAGTTCATCCACTGCCTTCTAGGTGCAAAACATAAATCCGGTCCTAACAAGCGCCACACGATACCCACAATTGAAGAGCAGCACTGTTTGTTCTCATATGCTTCAAAATCTCTCCGTAGTTTTATTTTTTCTTTCAATAATCACTTCCTCTAAATGCTCTTGTTAGAATCAGTTGCCGAACCCAAGCTTAAAAGTTAAATTCTAGTGCTTTAATGTAATGTAGGCTTATTTAGGAATCAATTTATCACTATAAGTAACATTAAGGCACTTCATTTTGGTTGTTTTATTTGTTGGCTTTTTCAAGTGTTCAGCTCACATTTATGCAGTCACAAGCATTTATTTTAGACTTAGACAACATTTAAATGTTGTTTCCCCCTCTTAAAAGTTAGTTTTTACCTTATATAATGATTTTTGAATGGAGTTGCGAGCTGTACAAGGCTGTAAATCAAACGCTGCTGTAATTATGGATTCAAAGTTTCAGTTTTACCGGCAATCCTGATCAAACTGTTAGAACCGTTAGTTGGACTTTTTTATGTACGTTTCTCCTGCCGATAATCCCCTGGTGATAACCCCAGGGATTGAGAAATGAACAGATGGATGTGAATATTACAAGCCCTAAATCTTGCTTCTACTGAAAGATCAAGCTTCCCAGTCATGTTGGGATTTTATGTTTTCCGATATTGTTTCCAAGGAAAGAATAGTATTCCGATGTCTCTGGCCACTACGAATATAACTGGATTCTCTTAACAGAGTTTGCGTTTTTCTTAACACCCTGCATAGCCAGAGCAGTAGCAGATGTATATCTCTATGGATTGTGTTGTAGCTCTGGTTCTCATAGTGTGCTGTTTCATATATAATATATAGTATAATAACTACATCATAACTACATCAAACATGTATGTAGCGCTATGGTAATTCTCGTTTTGTTCTAGATCTGCAATTAGTACCACATATTAAAACATAAGGTGTCTCAGACAAATTTAGAACTACTGTGGTGTGCATTTAAGAATACTTACATCACAAATATTCTAGCTAAACTAGTCGTATATGCTATGCTCAACATAAAACTATTTTAAAGAACTGCAACTAGACAGAATGAAAAGCATATAAAGAGTTTTCAGTTACTCATAGCTGCCTGGCTTTTGCAAAATAATGGATATGTACCAGTTTAATGTACCCTATAAAGGCTTCCAATGCTTTATGTACACTTAAGTGTTCCAACAGGTCATCTCCCTTCTGCTCCTGTTAGACCATACCCATGGCCCTGTTCCAGACACTACTAGATTTCATGAATAGATACCATCACCAGTCATCTACCTTCTGCTGCTTTTAGACCATACCCATGGCCCTATTTCAGACACTGCTAGACTACTTCAAGAGTTACCATCACCGGTCATCTCCCTTCTGCTGCTGTTAGACCACAACCATGACTCTATTTCAGACATTGCTAAACTACTTGAACAGTTACCATCGTCACTCATCTCCATTCTACTGCTGTTAAACCATACCCATGGCCCTATTCCAGACACTGCTAGACTACTTGAGCAGTTACCATCACTGGTCATCTTCCTTCTGCTGCTGTTAGACAATACCCATGGCCCTATTCCAGACACTACTAGATTGCTTGAACAGTTACCATCACCGGTCATCTCCTTTTGCTGCTGCTAGATCATACCCATGGCCCTATTCCAGACACTGCTAGACGTCTTGAACAGTTATCATAACCGGTCATCTCTCTTCTGCTGCTCCTAGCCCACACCCATGGCCCTATTCCAGACACTGCTTGACTAGCTGAGCAGTTACCATCACTGGTCATCTTCATTCTGCTGCTGTTAAACCATACCCATGGCCCTGTTCCAGACACCACTAGACTACTTACACATTTGCCATCACCGGTCATCTCCATTCTGCTGCTGTAATACCATACCCCTGGCCCTATTCCACACACTGCTAGACTACTTGAGCAGTTAACATCACTGGTCATCTATATCCTGCTGCTTTTAGACCAAATCCATGGCCCTATTCTGGAAACTGCTAGACTACTTGAGCAGTTACCATCACGAGTTATCTCCATTCTGCTGCTGATAGACCATACCCACGGTCCTATTCCAGACATTGCTAGACTACTTCAACAGTTACCATCACTGGTCATCTCCATTCTGCTGCTGTTAGACCCCATGGCCCTGTTCCAGACACTACTAGACTACTTGAACAGTTACCATCACCAGTCATCTCCATACGTCTGCTGTTAGACCATACCCATGGCCCTGTTCCAGATACTACTAGACTACTTGAACAGTTACCATCATGGGTCATCTCCATTCTGCTGCTGTTAGACCATACCCATGGCCCTATTTCAGACACTGCTAGCCTACTTGAACAGTTACCATCACTGGTCATCTCCCTTCTGCTGCTGTTAGACCATACCCATGGCCCTGTTCCACACACTGCTAGCCTACTTAAACAGTTACCATCACCGGTCATCTCCATTCTGGTGCTGTTAGATCATACCCATGGCACTATTCCAGACACTGGTAGGCTACTCGAACAGCTACCATCACATTTAGCTTTCATGGGAAACTCATTCCTTCATCTTTCTTTCAATGAAGACACTTTTCCTCAAGTTCTATTTACCCTTCCTAAAATGAGTTTCATATGATGTCTCTATATTCACTTAGTCCTGTTAGTGAAATACATAACAACCTTTAGCTGCACTTGCAATCTCTATTTGGTAAAGATAAAATTTTACCATGATTTCTTCCATCGGGGAGCAGTAGCTCTTGGTTCTCTTTGCCAGTGTCTTTCACAATCTGTAATAATGTTTAAGTATGGAGCCCTCTAATAGTTTTGATACCAACAGAATTTCATCACAGACCACAGTTAAACTGTTTTCATAATGGGAAATTATTCAAAATATTCTTAAAATGATAGAATTGGTTTCACTGGAAACACAAAGGCTACAATGATGGCTCAGTAACCAACAAGATATTATTTGATTGTTAGAATCTGAAATGCACCATTCACACCAAAAAAATCAAAGCAAGTGAATGCCTTATTTCACTATAGGCTAACCAGATTCAAAGTTTATCTAGCGAGTTACAAAAAATGTGAAGGAGAAAATTAATAATTTAGAAAACAGTCAAAGAAGGGGTAATATCCATTCACTGGGAATTCCAAATGTCCTTAGTGATAATGACCTATTCCACTATTACCAGCTGTCAACCTCCCATACTGACTTAGATCGGGAAATTAAATGAATGCACTGTCCTGGAGCTCATGTATCTTTCCATATGGTAGGTCTTACTAAGTCTAAGTCTGTTATATGTGTACTGCACTCCTATGCTGCTAAAAACTGGTTGCTTAACAATACTTAACTGGTACATGCTATTAGAGTGGATGGTTACATAGTTTGGGTGTTCCAGAACTTCTCCAGATTCCTTTTCCAAAGGAGAATGGCTTACATTGAGATCCACACAGAATCTCATTCATCATTTGCAGACCCCCAATTGTTCTTCAGTGGTTTGAAAGGGGCAGAGGTTACAGAGCTGGATGATCAACTTCTTTCAGAGGAAGCACCAGATGACGACATGGATTGGTCAGAACCAAGGTATCATAGATATGAAGAGAACACTAGATCAGGTCAAACACTGAACTGCCCTAAGAAAAGTCATTCAGATGCTTTTGTTTCTCATGATGAACATAGTTCTATAGTGACATTGTCAGTCCCTCCTACTACTCAGCCAGTGGGGCATCAGTTAATTCAGACTTTTTCTACTCCATGACTACAAGCTTAGGGATCTCCACAACAGCCATCATGGCAGTCTTAACTTCACAGAGGGGAAAATAATTCTCCTTGGAAGTGGGTGGATGAAGTCAATGCTGACTCTAGCAAAAAGGGAACTTTGAGAAATTACTCTTCTGATCCTAGATTGGCTGCATCTATTAAGAAAAATATTCTCAATTCTCCTTCAGCAGGAAGCACAGCAGGAGTCCTACAAGTCCAATAACTGATAAAAAAGTTTACTGCAGTTCAAAGACTACCACGCTGACTGAGCCAAGTCCTGCTATGGATGTTTGTTGTGTATCATTGATATGCCTTCCTTGCTTCTTGTGCTTCACTTTTTTACTGACATTTATATGGACCTTACAGACATGGCAGGTTTCTACAATTCTCTTTGTCTACCATGTGTCCCTTCATGATAGCCATGGTCTGCCTGCAAATCATCAAACACTGTATTAGGCTTCAGCCTTGCACAGGATGATTGCAGGTCGCTCTTTTGGGATTACAGCATTTTTTGCCCCACCGTGTTTGCTGGTTTGCATCCATATTAATGGTGTCTTTACCACAGTATTCCCATTTCAGCTCTTCTAGGAACATCATTTCTTCAGTGCTGACTTGGTTGAACAAGGCTCCTAAATCAGGTTAAACATTTCATCTTAAGGAGAGTGGGAAGGTGGCATAATGGTTAAGATGTTTACCTATAGACACAAGGTGCAGCATTTGATTCTCACATGGTGTAATTGGCTAGGCCTAAAATGGTCCACAAGGCCAGTTGGCCTAGTACTAATCTATGAACCTATGAATCTGTATATCCAGTTCTGTAGGTTTTCACTACTACTTTGTGAATGGATGAGTAAGAATTAATGTTTTTGGAGCCGGTAGAAGTATTACAATGCACACATGTTCACTTGCAGTTTTGATTATGGAATAACTACTTTATTGTTTATACTGCTCTTTAAGTATTTTCATATATCATTATGTATAATTACTACAGTATGGTACAATTTATCTTTTGTGTACTTCAACAGAATACTCCATTTGTAATTTGCCCTTTTCTTGATGTAATGTATGGCAGAGTTTTCCTTTTACGATAGCCAGTAAGACTGTTATTTTTGTTGCAGTGCTGTTCAGAGTGATAGCAGCTTCTAGCACTTGTTACATGAGTTGCTTATTAATATCTTCAATATGTTATTATGGTTCCTTCCATGTTACTGTCCACAGTAACTGGAAGTAGATGCTGTGTTACAATGTTAACTTTAATAATAGTTTTATTTGCAGGCATTAATTGTTTCTTCTAGGGGGCCCAAATCAGCTCTACCCTGTGTATAATTTTCAAGGTCTTTTTTGTTTTGAAGTTTTGGCTTAAGAGGACTGGGGGGTCTCTGTAGGGCATATTTCTTGGTCTGATCCCCGGTGTGCCACTGGTAAACCCATTATCTGGTGTAGACTCTTATCATGTCCAAGAGAAACGTTCCCAGTCCTGAATGTTGGGAGACATGCATGTTCTTTGGCAGCGGAGAGTAAGAAACTGGAGGGGATACTAATTGGGAAAAAGGGGGTGGTTGATTGTGCCTGCCATAATATATGTGGGATACATTTTTTAGAGAGAGAGGGAGGGAGAGGTAACTTAAAAGCATCAAATACACCTAATGGCATGAAATGTAGTGGGAATTGGCCATTATCAGCAGCAAAATACTTATGAAACTACAAACAGAATGTGCTGATGTAGCTCTTTTGGGAAAAACCAAGCTAAATAAAAAAGATAGTCACTTAAGCTTGAGAACTGGACTTGGCAAGTGTCCAGTTATAGCTACACCTTAAGGAGGTAGGAAAAGAGGAGTGATCACCTTAGTGAAGAAAAAGTCTTAATGCTAGAATCCTCGGAAAATAAGATCAAGATGGCATGTGGATTATTTTAGTGCTTTAATTCTGGGATAATCTTTGTAACATAAGCTATGTGTACTGCATGTCCCTAATAAGGATGCCCCAGACTTTTTTTATTAATTTTTATAATACATGGATAAATGTTTCATATGTCTGTGATGATGAGATTATCATTAGGGGCTTTTAATCTTGTTATTTGCCCAGCGCTAGACAGGAAATATGAGAAACAGGAAAAAAAAAAAACTCCAGGGTGAAACAAATTCTTAAACATTGGGAGGAGATGGAGGGTTGGGTAGATTTGTGGCTACAGTATCATCCCATGGACAAAGAATATACTTTTGCTAGGAATTCCAGTCTAGCAGACTACATAGATTTTTAATCTAAGGCCCTCTTTTTTTAAAATATAATGAAGGTCAGGGATGGAGATCATGTTCATCTAAGTCTCTAGGTTGAACTTTGTTAGTCCTAAGATACAAAATTAATGGTGATTGAGATCTTAAATTTGGGAAAATTATAGACTCAAAGGAAGTGAAATAAAATATGAGGTTCTCCACCTTAACTCCAGGGATTCTGCTCAGCAGATTGATATATGGTGGGAAGCAATTAAAAGTGCTTGGAGAGGTAAGTTAATGGTTGTCAAAGGATTAGGAACTTGAACGGAAAGATAGGGGGTCTGCTCTCTTGAGCATTAGCTGAAGCAAATACATGTTTTATTAGACAAGCAGGATGGAAACTTAGGGGTCTATGCTTTACTTAGTCAGCAAGAACAGCTTCTGACCAGGATTGCTGAATTAGAGGCTACTGTGGTAGAAAAAGATCTGTTACAGAGGAAGGCTTTTTGATGGATACATGGGGAAAATCAGGGGGCTATTTAACTTTAAAGTTGAAGGATTTTAGGTTTAGAAGGCAGATCTCTACTTTGAGAGGAGAGAATGACCAGATATATAGTGACAGAGAAGGAATTAAAAGTATTTTTGTACAATTTTATGCTCAGTTATATCAATATCAATTGACAGCTTCCATTAGCAAATTCTTAGTATGAGTATGGTGTGGCATTGCCTCAACTTGTTCTGGGTGCAGATACAACATCTGAGGAAATTCTAGGAGCAAGGTCATCCTATAAGGTTGCTAAATTTCCTGGGGGATGGTGGTTTCCCTGGAGATTTTTTTTATAAATGTGGAATGAGTTACTTTGGGTCTAAATCGGGGATACTTCCATTATCCTTTTCTAGGGTAAGAGTGATCTTGTTTCCTAAAGACTCTAAAGATGTTCCAGATCTGGGGCACTTTAGGCCTATTTCTTTAATCAATACTGATGCCAAACGTTTAGCCTTTACATTAGCCAAAAAGTTAGAGATTATGCTCTCTTATATTACACAGATGGATAAAAAGATTTTGTGAGGGGAGATCTGTTCAACAGTGCTGAGAGTAGTTGAAGGAATTTATTAAGTAGGCAGCTATTAAGCAATGGGACAGGGCAAGTATTATTTTTATATATTAAGAAGGCGTGTGATACGGAGTGGCCTTTTTTTATTTCATCTGTTGGAGATGGTGGCTTGTGGCTCTAAATTTTTTAGGTGGATCAATGCCCTTTGTACCTTGGCCTCAATTTGTCTCCTTGTCAAGGGATAGCCTAATCTGGAGATGAGTTGAGAGGGGGACTAGAAAAGGGTTCCCCCTCACACTTAGCTTATTTCTAATTTGTCACTGTTCTTATGTGCATTAAGAAGACGTTGAGGCTTGGGTGTTCGTTTAAGTAGTTTATTGTATACAAATACATCAGGATGGATGGCAGGAACATTAAACTTAAATGAACTATCTAAATGACTGACTACATACTTGCATGCTCACACTCTGGATGCTCACTCAAAATGGCACTCTTGCTTCAACGTGGTCAGCACTTATATGCATGTGCTGACTCACTGGAAAGCTTTTTAAAGGTGTATCACACACACTGATCTACATCCTCCCTCTTTACTGAGCTATCTCATATAAACAATAACATTTGAATAGGCATGCAATTATAGAGACACTAATAAAGAAAAACAACAGTCATGTCCAGGTTGCTGTGTATCTGGAACTAGGTTTTGAGATGGGGGACATGTTCTGCTTGTGGAGTTTCAGGGATTTTCTTAGGAATGGGGATTGCTGATGGAATGTTCTCTGGAACAGGAACATTGAACAGGTAACTCTGAGAATTAGAGTCTTTGCCACATGCAAGATGCTGTAACACTGGTTCGGACACTGGTAACAAATGCTTCCAATTTCATCTGAATTCCATTCCTTGTGATTCCACATTGTATGGTCTCAGCTGTTGACACAAACTTTTCACAAATCCAATGTGATCAAAACTTTTTGACATCTGCATCCTCACTATCTCCTCTTTTTTAATGAATTTAGTGGTTTGCTGGTTTTATCACAGACTTGAGACAAAAGCTTTTTCAACAGTTGAGCTTTTACTGCTTAGTTTGTTATTAGCACTTGGAACCAATAAATTACTGCTGATGGGTAACGTGGTTCTGGTTTGTCTCCACATAAGTCTCTGGGCAGGTGAACCAAGATGTTTATCATGAGGAATGTTTCTGAGGTTTAACAAGTTTAGGAAAACATCAGTATTGTCATGTCTAGATTTCTCTAGCTGTTTTGCACTTTGAACTGCACATTCAGCCAAGCCATTTGACTGAGGGTATTCAGGACTACTTGTAATATGAACAAAGTCCCAGTCTTCTGCAAATTTCTTAAACTGCTGACTAGTAAACTGTGCACCATTGTCAGAAATAAATGTGCGGATTACCATGGACAGAAAAATGTTGCTTCAACTTAGTAATGACAGTACTGGAATTTAGGTTGGGAAGTAGGTCAATCTTGAACCAATTTGAATAAGAGTCTACTAACACCAAGTAATGTTGACCATTCCACTCAAAGATATCTGTGGCTACTGTCGACCAAGGTAGTTCAGGAATCTGGCTTAAGTGAACTATTTTTTTCTGTTGCTGCAGCTTTATACTATTACATACTGAACAAGATGAAAGTACTTTCTCAATATCTCTTGACACAGAAGGCCAAAATATTAGATCTCCCACCCTTATTTTGCTAGAATCAGTTCCTGGGTGGCCACAATGCTAGATCTTAATATATACTTGTTGCAAGGATTTTGGAACAATCAAATTAGGACCTTTCATGATGATACCATTGTCTGACAAAAATCTCATCTCTGTATGGAAAATGTGGTTGCACTTCCACTGGTACACAAAATTGCTTTGAAGGCCATCCTTGACTGATAAAGATGTTTAGCTACTGGAGAACTGGATCTGAAGCTGTGTGAGTTCTGAGCTCATCAAGATGTGTGGAAAAAAAAATTCTCATTTCTATAACTTCAAAATCAAGTTGCTCATTGTTATGTTGTTCTGTGTTTTTTTTTTTTCTGAGTGATCTAGATAAAGTATCATCAAGATAAAGAAGTTTGCTTTTTGTGTAAACAAGAGTGAAATTGTGCATTTGCAATTTGAGCATCATGTGTTGCAATCTTGCTGAAGATGTATGCATAGGCTTTCTCAGAATAGTGACTAAAGGTTGGTGATCAGTTTCAATTTGGATAGGTTGACCATAAATACAATCATGGAATTTTGAACATGCAAGCACAATTGCCAAATGCTCTTTCTCTGTGTGGGAATATTGCATCCCTGTCTGGGTAAGAGTGCTCGATGCATAGGCTACTGGTCTACTGTCTTGAAGAGGGTCTACCTGAAAATGCCGAAAGTCCACAATGCCGACAACGAGAACACCGACACCGGAAGATCGACAACAGAGAAGACCGAAAGTTGAGAATCCCAATGCTGAGAACACCAACATGTTAAGGTAAGTGTGCGATAGGGACGGACGTTAGGGTCAGGGTGTGGGTAAGGTAAGTGTGTGATAGTGATGGATGTTAGGGTAGGGTGCAGGTCAGGTATGTGTGCGATAGTGACAGACGTTGGGTTTAGGGGCGGGTTAAGTGAGTTAGGGTTAGGTGTGGGTAAGGTAAGTGTGCGATAGTGACGGACCTTAGGGTTAGGGTTTGGGTTAAGGTTAGTGCATAGATAGTTGTGTATGTTAGGTTTAGTGTAGGTTTGTAAGGTTTTTGGTGTGCTTGTGTTGTGTGTGTATTTTTTGGGAAAGGTATTTGTTTTCTTGATTGTCGGGATTGTGGGTTGTCGGGCATGTGAAGTTTTGTGTTTTTTTAAGTTTCGTTTTTTTCGTGTCGGTTATTTTGTTGTCAGTGTTTTGGCATGTCGGTGTTATCAGGTAGACCCCTTGAAGAATGACTACACCTAGACTAAACTTAGAAGTATCATAGGAAGGAGTAACTGGTTTGTGAACATTATAGTAGTTGAGAGCTGGAGAGTTGGTAATTTTCTGTTTCAGGACACCAAATACTCTTTGGTGCTGTTCTGACCATTACCAGATTACATCTTTGCATGTCAGCCCTCTGCGGTGCTGAAAATTGGTGTAAATCTGGAATGAACTTGCCTAGATACTTGACCATGCCAAGAAAACATTGTAGAGCTTGAACATTGCGTGGAGCTGGCATCTCGAGAATTGCTGTTTGTTTGAAAGGATCTGGTCTTAAGCCTGAACTGGTAAATATGTGACCAGCATAAGTAATTTCTCATAGCCTGAACTTGCACTTCAGAGGATTCAGCTTAAGATTCCCTTAAGATGCACTTTCTAGAAATTTCTTGAGGTTTCTGTCATATTTGGCTTCACCATTGCCTCCTACTAGAATATTATGTACTATAATAGCACAGGGATAGCCAGAAAAGATTTGCTCCATTACACGCTGAAAGACTTCACTGACAGAATTTATTCCAAATGACATTCCAGGAAATCTTTATCTTCCGAATGACGTACCAAATATGGTTAACAATGATTTTCAGTCAAGCAAAATTTGCTACAATGAACTCTTTGCATCTAAGACAGAAAAAACAGTGGCATTTGTCATGAGGGCACCAACCTCTATGACTGTGCGCATTGGATGATGAGGCCTTTTTAATGCTTTGTTCAGATCTCTTGGATCAGTACATATTCTGATATCATGTGAGCTCAAGTTGTTCTGCAGCTTTCACTCTAGCGAATGTTTCTGCTAACATAACCCTACACACCGAGCCAGTAATCACTTAGCGCTCTACAGAACTCCCATTAATCCAAACTATACAAAAGATTTCATTCTTTGCCCACAAAATCTACTGCATTAACTGTTTCACCAAGCACAAACACGCCATCAACATAAAAAAATAGGCTCACAGCTTTGTAATTGATCAACTTGCCTCTTGGAATGCCCTATTTTAATGAAAGAATGTTCCTTATTTGATTTACAAACCCTTTGAAATGATTCCACTTATTGAAAGAATGACATTGCTGATGAAAAGCTAAGCACTTTTCTTTTTTATGACAGTTGACTGTGAAGCTGGGTGGGGGCACATGTTTTGACTTTGCTGACTCACCCTTATGCTTCATTGGGCATGCTCTGGAATTTGGTAGAAAGACTCAGGCTTTCCCAGGGACTGTTAAAGGACTTGCAGTAGCTGCCATGTGCTTGGGCCTGTTTCTTTTTACCATGTGCTACATACTATCAACATGAGCTTTGTCACTGTGCCTTCCACTGCTATTCTCATTTGGAAGCATACTTGTGCTCGTATATCTGACAAATCTCAATGTTCTTATTTAACATTAAATCACTGTCTTGAAGCAAATTCTTTCTCACTGTGTCATTATTAATACCACACACAAGCCTGTCCTTTATCAACTCATCTCTCAAATCACCAAATCTGCACATTTTAGCCTTGTTTCTCAAGTCAGTTATATATGCTGCAAAAGTTTCACCAGGCTTCTAATCCCTTGTGTAAAATAAGTGCCTTTCCACTGTAATATTCATTTGGGGGTTATACATTTCTCTAAATTTATGTTTTAAGCACTCTGGTTCTTCCCGTGTTTTAGACGGTACCACAATATGGCATTCTTTCAATGGCCTCTGAACTAGCTAAGTTAAGCAGAAAATAAATGCCTTTGTACATGTGTCTTTGTCAGAAAAAAACAGCCTGTATGAAAATAACATATTCCTGCTCAGACACACTCCAATTTTCTGCAATATTGTTATCAAAAACAAATGGTGCAGGTCTGTGAAAACCTTCTGCCACGCCCACAGATTAAAGTATGCAAAATTGGCTCTTGTAATTATGTACAGTCACACACAGTAGGTACTTATAATATTCAAATGCACAATAAACTCTGAAAATACTGTACTCTGCAAAATATGCTTTGAAATAAATGTACTTTGTGAAATATTCTTTGAAATGACTTTATATTGTGAAATAACTGCACTGTAATACTGCACACACTTGCAAACACTTTGCATACTTTGGATACTTTGAACAGCTTTAGTTAATACAAAAATGTAGCACATAAAAAATACGGTCGTTTTTCCTTTTTTGTACATTTTATGTAATTTGGATACAGTTTCAAACATTTTCCTAATTATTTTGAATATTTTTATCAATATGTCGCAGTTTCGGACATTTCGTTTAATAAGAAATTTGTTTTGAGCGTTCTGAGTGCTTCTTTTGATATTTATAGCAAAATAAATAATTTAAGCAGGTTTTAATACCTGGAATTTGTTTCTGACCTGTTTTGCAAGTCGTTTGAGCATTAGGGATGATCCACTCCTGTATATTCCTCCAACTTTAACCGGATGCCTCATGGCTGTAACTCTAGATTCCATTCTGACATCATGTCACTCTTCTTATGTTCATTAAGAAGGTGGTGAAGCTTGGGTGTTCATTTAAGTAGTTTATTTGTATACAAATACATCAGGATGGATGGCAGGAACATTAAACTTAAACTAAATAACTAAATAACTGACTATACACTTGCATGCTGACAGCCTTGCTGCTCACTCAAAATGGCAGTCTTGCATGCATGTGCTCAGTAGTTATATGCATGTGCTGACTCACTGGAAAGGTATATCACACATACTGATCTACATAATTGTTATAGCATGGCTTGTTCTAGAGGTCAGAAGACTTTTATCCCTCCTCCCTGTCAATGTTAATTATTCAGGCTTTTTGCAGATTATTGTTTGCAGATGACTATGATATTTGTCAAACTTTTGAACATTTCAAGACTATTTTGGGAATGGAATACAACTGGAATAAGACCTGTCAAATAATGAAGGCAATAAACAAGGGAAGACTAAGAACATTTTATTATAAAGGATGGATCAAATAAAATATATGTTTTTGTTGTTTTACTGTGGAGTCTGCTAGTCAGCTGTTACATGTAATCTATTTTTATTTACTCTCTCAGATTTCTAATTTACTTACCAGATGGTTTTTGAAAGCAAGTACCTTGATGGGAATCTCATTTAAATGATCCTCCCTAGAATTTTATATCTCTTTAGGCATTTGCCACTGGATGAGGGCAATAGATGGTTATTCAAATGTCAACATATCTGTGATAAGTTTTTTTTTTCTTTTTTGTTTGCAATAATGAAGGGAATAGAATTTGCAGGGACCTTTTGCACTTCCTGAGACATGGGGGAGGCTGGGGAATGTTAGACTTTAGGGCGTATTTGTTGGCAACCAGGGCTTCGTGTTTTTTTCTTTCAGAGGAAAAGGGTTCAGTTTATATAGAGTTAAATGGTTAAAGGATACATGATAACTCTCAACTAAATTGAACAAAATTAACATTCTGATGATGCAGAATTTTAGGGAGTTAGCTCAGGAGGGTTTTGGTAAATTGTTCATATTCAAGTCCAGGGGAATCATGGATTGGATAGAGTGGCAAAATAGGGGAACATTGAAAGTGAAAAACATGCTTTGTTTATGAGATAGGCCAGATATTGACTTCATTTTTTTCTCATGGATTCAGTTTAGTGCATGATAGTGACTGGCTTTTATTTCAGTAGTTACAGTTAGAAGTGAGAAAGTGGATGACCTCTTTAGGCATGCCTCTCAGCTATTGGGCTTTAATGAATAGTGGACAGGTTTCTGGTCCTCAGGAAATGGAATGACTGAGGTGTGGATGGATCTACTCTGTTTAAAATGAGGACACTTTTATTTCAACCATGGAGAGACTTATGCAATGCTAAGGTACTATGGAGGGGATAGCATTCTCAAAAGCAGCATGATTAATGGTTTTAAAGCAGTTTTTCTAGCAATTTTTCTTTTTTTCAGTATTATTCTGTTTGAAGCATTATATGCAGTGGCTACACAGGTGGTAAAGATCCATTCTTCTAATTTATATGAGTTAGCATAGTGGGGATGGTCACTGCTGAAGGTGCAGTGTACAGGCTACTGGGGTCCTACATATGTTTTGGAGGGGGTGTTTTAAGGTCAGAAACATTTGGCAAAGAGGAATAGTTGAATGGGAAGCTATTTTTAAAAGTTCTAAGGAACTGTCCCATCATCCTCTTAGGGATTGTTGGACATATAGAGTGCAGGTCCTGCTATTGCTTGGGTGGTTTAGGGGTGTCATTACCAAAGGATAGAAAGGGGATTTAAATGAAATAACTCAGTGTTAGCTGTACATAACTTAAGAACATACAGAGGGGATTATTATGACTCAACCTAATCAGTCTTAAAATGCTGAAGATATGGTATAGATTACAGAAAGCTTGGCTGTTAGTGTCCTCCATTCCATTTACTAAGTGGTTATCTTTGCTTTTATAACTCTGTGTGAGTTGGTTGAAATGTGCCTGCTGTGAACCAATTGTGTTTAGATGTTTATCTTTATGTTGTATTAAAAATCTGCATAGTAAATTAAAATAAAGAAACAATATGTTTGCTCTGAGTAATAGCATAACATGATAAAATACTGCACAGCACTTCCAAATTTTAGATGTTAATGAATATTATTTTTTTGTGTAATATCTGCATAATATATTTGTGTAAAAACAAATGGGTAACCATTTGAAAGTGCATTTGGATCATTATTTGATCTCCTCTTATCCACAACAACCAAAGAAGGAATAAAAAGTTAGGCATGTTAACCATTAAAAAACATACATTTGTTTTATTATTACCATTTCTATTCGCAAGTTACTCTGATTTTTGCTTGTTTGACATAAAAGAATGGAGTCAGTATATCAGAAAACAGCCCAATGTGCCACTAGCTTTGATAGGCTTGAATGCCACTATCTCTCTGTTTTACCACAAAAGCCTAAGCTTTAGTCATGCCTCATAAGGCAAGAACCCCGAGTCACTTACAAGCTGTATTACAACCTTTTCAGGCACTTTACAGAGTAACCATTTAGGAATTTGCACATAGAGAACTTAGAACATTACCCCAATTTTAGTTGTTTCTAGACTTCATAAAAATTAGGCAATACCATTTTCAGCTCCTAGGTTCTAGAACTCCTTACCAAGCATGCAATAATGCCTGACAGGGCATGTGTTATTTTGGAAACAATGCATGCCTAGGGTGTTCTGAGACTTGACATTCTACACCCCTGTATAAGAATTATTTCCACAATAACATACAACCTGGAGGGACTTATCTGTTAAATAGTTTTGTATTTTTTTATATTTCTGATGTAATGTCTGTCTAATGCTTCAAACTTGCAGTAGTGTATATATTTGTTGTTGGAGGAAGTATTTTACATCTGATAGATGAGTTATCTAAGTATTTAATGCATACACACAGACCGATATACACACATTCAGAAGCATAGACGGACAGAAAGGCAGACACACACACACACACACACACACACACACACACACACACACACACACACACACACACACACACACACACACACACACACACACACACACACAAAGGAAAAAAATACAAGACATTGCAGCTCCCCCTCTATTTATTGCCCTTGATTTTGGTACTTAGTGCTGTCAATTGATTTCCTGATAAGTCACTCTCACTTAAAAGTCAGCCAGTAATACCTGATATTAAAAGCTTCATGTATCTTAATGTTTAACGGACCACTACTGATAGACTGCCTGTTGCACTCAGCACTGTTTCTGTCTATCTGTTTCTCTCTCTGTCTCATTTACACTCACAATCATGTAAGCATGCACATGCGTGCTTTTGGTTTTCCTTTTAGTTTTACACTTGCTCAACAGCAAAGCACTGTTTATTGCACATAAAAAATGGTAGCCATTTGCTTTTGCTTATTTGCTGTTTGAACTTCACTGGACCTTATTTTTTAGCAGGCATTACCTGCACATTAACACCCTGCTGGGAAGCGTTTGTGTCCTTGTCAGGGTGGTGATATATATATATATATATATATATATATATATATATATATATATATATATATATATATCTATACACACACAACCACATAACTGGTTTTTAGACCTGAGTTAATATTTATTTTATTTAAAGTGTATTGCTCACTTTGTTTTACATTTAATTAATTTTCCAGTTATATTCCTTATGTTAAAGACAAAGTTAGAGGTATGTTGGTAGTCCTGAAAAGGACTTTTGGTATGTATTCTCTGCTCTTTTGAAACCTGGATTGATTAAAAATTACAAGTGGTTTATAGGTTCATAGGTTCATAGGTTCATACTAGGCTATCGAGGGGAGGGCACAAAACCTTAGCCCTAGTTTTGTGGCTTACTTTCGCCCCCTTAGCTATACCCATTATACCCATATTTTGCTTGTGCTCTGTTGACACTGAGAAGTGGGGATCCCTGGGGTCATCTCTATCCTCTCATCCATTTGGGTCAATTTCTCTTAAGAGAGGCCAAAGCCAGTGCTCTGCCTCCACATATACCGGGATTTTTTTCCCCACAGCTTTGAAGTCTTTGGGTGATGAATCTATCCCCTATCTATTCGTGTCGTGGTCAGTCTCAATCTTGATCTCTTGTGGCTCTGACGGATTTAGATTGAGGTTTTTTCATTGAATCTAGCTTTGTAATTGGCTTGGTTGTTAGGCAATGTCAGGCGGTAGCAGAGCTAGGCGACTGGATAGAGCTAGCACGCAGTCGGTGGGTCGATGAGGGAGGACAGATGTTTGGAGAGACCCTTTTTTTTTTCAACAGCTGCTGCAAGTGTCTTGTCAGCTACCAGCTGAATAGGGCATTGTACTCAATCATTGGTCTGATGGGGCATTGTACTCAATCATTGATGAGAGGAGACTATGACCTAGGGAGACTCATGATAAACCTTAGATATGATGAGAATCCTGGAGTGGGCAATGTAGAAGGTCTTCCACTTTCACTTTACTTACATGGGTGTCTAATGACAGACTGTCCCCAGGTTGGGTCCCCAGGGTCCCTGATAAGTGGATTGCCACCCATTTGCAGTAGGTAGTGGTGGATTTTGTATTTGTTTCCAGATTTTTTTTGAATTTGACTTTTTTTTTTTGGGCTTTTTAACATGGCTCTGGCACCTCTGGTTTCAGGCGAGAGTTGTCTGACCCTTCTGATTGTTAGTGTCAGTGTGTTTCTATTGCAGTCATTTGCAGTCATTGTCAAACTTAACTCTGCATTGTTTGTCAGCTCGAAAACTAGGTGAAAAACAGGACAGTGCCGCCCAGGACTGCACCCCTGGAGCCCACTTGTGACAGGCTTTGAGTCTGACATGGCGCCAGTCACTCTGACCCCTTGTGGGTTCTGACCTGTGGCAGTTTGTTCTGATCTTGTGATGTATGGGTAACATTGCTGATGTGTTTTTTCAATGATGATTGGGGTATTGTATAAGCCTTCAAAGGCCAGGTTGGCACCGAGAGCTGGTAGCCCTCATCAATGGCTGGCTGGCCTTTCTGTAAAAACCCAAAACTTCAAGTTTCTCATGCTTTGGAATTGTTTGACAAATTCAAAAAAAGTCAACCAAGTTGTCTGCTGCCTAGACTATGTCTTTAATGATGAAACAATTATGATCCTCCATTCCTTTCCAAGATAAGGCTTGTTCAGGGGTGGCTGTGGTAATGGCTTTGGGTTTTAGGGGGCACAAATTTGAGGGCAGTAATTTGTAGCCATTGGTGCACTACCCATGGGAGCACCCCACCGTAGAGAGAGGACTCTCGTTGGAGTGCTAATAGCATTAAGTCGCTGTTCGTTTAGTGCAAGACATTGCTGTAGCAGCTGTCAGCTGTGGGGACTTCATCAGGTCCTTTGGATGCCATGGGGGGCATGCTTGGGCGGAGATATTCTCTTTGGGCATTGGATTTTGTTTGGGGGGGAGACCTTTGGGGAGGGAATATCTCTCCTTTTTGGGGGGGGGTTTTGTATCGTGGTGTCCTCATCTCTCAATTTGGCATCTGTCAGGCATCTTTTTCTCTGAACCTGATGCTTCTAATGTCTGGCCTATCAGTAGTTTTTGGTCTAAAGAAGGCCTTATGATTGTCTTTTTAAGTCTTTAGCTATTTTTCTCTCTTTTCTTTCAAAATTTGATTTGGATGATTTATGATTGTCTTTTTAGCTTTTTGTCTTTTTTTCTCTCAAAATTTTTTTTGGATGATTTTTCTTGTAGTCTTCTTTTTACTTATAGTTTTTGTTTATGTTTAGTGTTTTGGGTTTGCTTGCTCTTGTAGTACAAACCACTTTGTTTTTTTGCTTCTGTTTGTTTGTTTATGATTTCCTTGTCTTTGGTGGGCAGCATTTTAAAAGTGATTCAGTCTTTGTGGTGTTTGGGCGGCAGGTACTGTTTTAAGTCGACCAGGTGCTGGTAGAAAGGGTTTTAAAATTGAAGTGGCTTTGAAGTTTCTTTTTTGTTTCAGGTTTCGGGGGATTCTTTTCTATTTCGAGATTAGTCTTTATGGTGGGTTGAGGTCAAGGTATACGTTAGTGCTTAACATGGTGCTCCATTTCCAGTAGGGGGGATGGGTCTATTGTCTCCAGCTGTTTGGTGTTGTTCTTGATGATGGGAGTTGGGTTTCCCAGGCTCCTGAACACTAGGCTGTTTTGTGCATTGGTGATGGTGAATTTGGTGATGTTCCCCCTCTCTGAGGTTTTTGAGTGAGTGTTGTTGGGTTCATTTTTTATTTGGGTTTTCCAGGAACTTTTGGTGTAGTTTGTTTGGAGGTACTATGGTTTCTTCTACTGAGTAACACATCACTGCCTCACTTGTCTTCTTGCTAAAAGGATACAAAGTAGTCTTAATTCAGCTTCCACATAAAATCTTTATTCAACACGTTTGATATTAAACCTACAGGAGATGTTGCAAAAAAGGAAGACTATAGCATGTCCTTTGACTTTTTAGGTTCATTGTTTACTCAGTTTCTGTTTCTCTATATAACACACTCACAAAAAATGTCATGACAAACTGGACAATGACTGACATAGATCTAAAAATTATTCTGGGCAGGTAAAACATCTTCTTTAGAAGAGTAGATTCTGACATTGGGTTTTGCTGCTACGTCATTATATATTTTATTTCAAAGTAAGATTTTCTACCTGCAATACCTAGTTGACAAGTTGTCTTTCTAAAAAAGTAAGACCCACCTACTGATACATTGAGTACTGAACATAATAGTCTAACTATAAATTTAGGTAGTAAAGCAGCATCGATTTAAACTTTCATGATGTCATGGCAAGGGGGTTCAGCTTTAAGAAAAACTTAGGGGGTATTTTTATCAACAAAATAAAATGCAAAAACAATAGACTTTTCATATTGTATATGATACGGAGGTTATACCCAGCTTTAAAGAGTTTGTTAATTGCGCTTACATCAGAAAAGTGACCAATGTACTTTAAATACATAAGCCGGACTGTGACTGACTTAAACATAGGAAAAAAGTAAACTTAGTTAATTATGTTTAATGACCCTTGCACAGTCTGATTTCAGCTATTCAACAATAACAATGTTGTTGTGTCTTTTGGCTTTTTCCCGGTTAGGGGTCGCCACAGCGGAACTCCGGTCCGCTAATAATTGGCAGTAGATTTTTTTATGTGCCGAATTGCCGGCCCTGACGCACAACCTTCAACGAAGGTATGCCCATTCACGCATGTCTCCACACAGAAGACGCTCAAGCTGAGAATCGAACAGGACAACGTCTTACTGTGAGGCGACAACGCTACCGCAGCACCACCACCGCAGGCTATTCAACAATAACAATAAACACCTGAAAAATGATCTGCTAGCAAATGGACAGTGTTAACTTTAAAGTTTATACTTAGACTAAATAACTGATTTCTGAACAAACATGTGGCTACTTAATAACATTAATGCAATACATTTCTGGCATGTAGCTACTTGGTAACATTAATACAATGCACTTCTGATTTGTGGCTACTTATAATATTAATTTAATACAATGCATTTCTTATTTTTGACAATGAACCACTAGATTTTCTGGTGTCTGTTTGATATGTCTGTCTTATATTTTCTGCATTTTATTTGTATTTGTTTACCAAAATAATGCACTGATCCACAACAACTTATCTATTTTAGGTATAGCTTTGTTTCCAAAAGAATACTAGTAAATTAATGTTTTGTATACATCCACTGATCTGTAAAGTCCCACCGAGTTGCATGATAGAAGTTTGTCACTCATAATTGTGATAGACAAATATGCAAACAGATATGGGTGATTGTGGATTGTACAACCCAGTAAAATTGCATATCATAGGTAAATTTAGCGGGAGTGCTAGGGGGTACTATAGTCTCCCCTTTAGTGCTTATGTTAAGAAGGGTCTGGGGGTTGGCAAAACAGTTAAGGTGTTTACCTCACAGGCACAAAGTACAGAGTTGGATTCTTACTTTTAAGAGAAAATAGCTAGACTTAAAATTGCCCACAAGGGTAGCTAGCCTATTATTTACCTGTGAACCTATAAGTAATCAGCCAATAAATCATAAAATAAATAAAAAATCATAAAATAGATTTTAATCAGGGTTTTCCATATTGCAGTTTCTTCAGTAAACTATACTTGTGACCTTTTTCACTGTGAAAGCAGTCCATCTGGAGTTGTGAAATGTTGCTACAAAGGAATTAGCAGATAATCAGTTGAAGATTTTGTACTTTGCATCTTAACAGAAGAAATTCTACAAATTAATCTGAGCCTCCCTTTTGTAACAGTAAACCATGACAATCTCCCAGAGTTATTTTTGTTTCAGCAAATGTGGAAAAATGGGCAAAATGTATAGCACTTACTAAAGTCTTGCAAATAGCTTCAAATAGGAGGTTAAAATGTTCTATTTTACACTTATAAAAGTTATTTTGACAACTTAATGTGATTCAGTACTATTTGCCATGGAAATCAATGTGTAACTGCGAGGAGCATGGACTTTTTAAGAGTCAGAATGAGCAGCATTCCTCCTAATTAGGTCTACTTGAGAGGTATGTACACAAATTATATAATATCAATGAAATTATATTTTATCAGTTAGCAGTGTTACTCCTCAACTGTTGATATTAGCAGTCTTTTATTATTAGCTGTTTTAATGAAGGAAATAAATACACATTTATATATAAAAATGGTGGGTCACAGAACAGGTTGTGAGTCTCTGATTCATTTGCGTCTCTTCCAATTTAAAGCTGCAGTAAACAGACTGACCTTATGAAAAATGATCAAAGTATAATGTGTCCCTGCAACTTGCATGAACTTCAGCTTCAAAACTGTGGCACATGAGCTCCGGCATCATGCCTATTCCCACTGTATACATCAAGGTGACAGAACTGGATTCTGCATTTGGTTTACACCATACTGATCATCATGGACACAGCCACTGACTTAAACGTTTACTAAAATAATAAAGACTCATGTTCAGTAGCTGAAATTCCATATGTTATGCTGATGATTATGATGCTGGTTTCCAGTCAACACAGTTTTTCTGTTTTTAATTTTAATGGTTTATATAAACAGATCAAAAGCAGATTTTATGCATGTCTGTAATAGATTAAAGGCAATTTTTTGAAAACAATGTATTACGTTAAGAAAACTGGCAGGAGAAATTCACGTTTTGTCGAAACAGTAACCTAGTCTAATGTGTCATATTTTATGAATTTCTTTGTTTTTGTATTTACTACCAGTTTTAGAATTTTACAGGATGTTTGTAGAAGAATGAAAAAAAAACAGTGGCTTTAAGTATAAATTCACAAAAACAAGGCATTGTCTGAATCACAGCCAAATGTAATTTGCAATAGGTTATCTGACAGACAATATAAGAAGATTACAATAAAGTATTTTAAACACTAGGAGAAATCATCATCGCAAAACATAGTGTGTGTGTGAAATTGCATCCTTATATCTTTTTGAGTACAAACTGGATACAATTCTATCAGCTGAGTTCAGCTCACTGATATTGAAAACTCCAGTTACTTTTTTCCATAGGAAATTACTGCCATTTAGATGTTCTTCATGTTTCACTGTTGCAGTCATTACATTTGGGTTATCTGCTTGCAGTAGCCCTCAGTCGGCCTGATTAACAAAGTCTTGGGTCCTGCGTCAGTTGCTGTCCCTTCTTCCATCACATCAGGTCTTCAGGGGTATTAAACATGCAGCCGATGCCATTACATCAGTCTTTCTTGCTGTGCGGTGCCCGAAGCAAAAGCAGTTCGCAAGTGCCAGTCGGCCGACTCCTGAAATTTTTGTTTTCGAGTTTCAGAACCAAAGTCTTCAGCTAAAGCATTACTTGAGGAAAGCAAATACCTCATAAAGATTTTCATTTGTACTGTATTCCTTGCCTAGGCCCTGACCACGACGTACCTTGCTGTCGGTTTTGTGCTTTATTTAATCAGCGCATTATCCGTCGTCGGTATATTTTTGCCTCTAAATATTTCGGTCCTTGGTTTAATTATCCAGAAATGACATCAGTTAGCCATCCGACTACCGGGATTTCGAAAAAAATGCAAAGATAAAGACAGAGACAGGCTGCCGAGGTCCAAAACTGCCGACGATGCTTCTCCTAAGCCAGTCACCAGTTCGCCGGTACTCAGTGAGGCGCTTTTGGAGCCCCTGATACCCGCTACTTCTGATTCACAGGCCTCCACTGAGACCTATTCGGAGTCCGGTATGCCACGAGATGCTTCAACTATGGAACCCACGGATGTCTCTACCTTGGATGGGTCCGGAGCCACTGTGCAGGCACCGGCTTCTGAGGGTGTATTCAGGCCTACAGACTTGCATATTAAACCGATGCCTCCTTCTTCATTTAGGCCTATATCTCGAACCATGCCTAAAAAAAATGCCCTGGCCATATGCTCAGGCCTCTATGCCTAAAAAACAAATGATAAGAATGGCTGAAGATCTTATAACACTAATCAGGGGAAGCCAACCACACCCCTCTAAGAGACCTAGGACTGAAGTTGTTCATAAATCTTCTGACCAGGATTCTGATTTTTTTTGCTTCTTCTGATGATCTGGATTTACCCTTATCTACTTATGAGGATTCTGATGCAGAGGACTCTATTCCCTCTGCTTCCGCTCCAGAGCATTTTGTTTTGGTGAAACCTTACATACTCTAAGGGAGCATTTCCACTAGGAAAGCCAGGATTTTTCTGATTCAAAAAGGAGGCTTAGGGATTTCTTACTCCTGCCTCAGCATAGTCCTTTAGCTATTCCTCCTGTACTAGACATTGTTGATGATGCTTTTTTGGAATCTGATTTGGCCCCTGATTCTTTGCATCCTGCTCCCAGAAAACCTGACAGATATTACAGGGTTCCTGAGTCACACAAGTTCCTTTTTAAAAATCTTATTGTGGACCCAGAGACTATTTCACAGGGACCCAAGGGCATTGAGGCCTCTACTGCTAAAAATCCTACCTCTTCTGACAGAGACTTCAGGGCACTGGATAGATGGGGTAAGAAGGTTTACACTTCTGCAACCTTGGCCATTAGGGCTTTAAACTGCCAGTTTTGTATGTTAAAGTATCAGCAACATGTTATTGTATTGCTTAAACAGAAAATGATGTTGATTCCTGACTATGTGGAAAATAAAGAATTACAGGATTTAATGCATTCTGCTGAACAGGTTGGAAAATATACTTTGCAATGTGGATTTGATTAATTAGAGGCCTCTTGCAGGGCTGCTGTTACTGGGTCTGTGCTCAGAAGGCATGCTTGGCTTAAGGCGCAATCTTTGCCTAATCATGTTAAAGTTAAATTGTTGGATGCTCCCTTAAATAAGGACCGCCTGTTTGGCAACAAGGCTGAGGAAGTTCTTAAAAAGATGGAAGATAAAGCTAAATCTATGCAAACTGTTAAAGATTTCTTACAAGTTCAGCCTCATAGATTTAGTAGGCACTGGCCCTCTAAGAATTGATCCTTTCCAGCCCCTTCCAGGTCTTCTCAAACCAAACCCAGACACAGCAGAAACCCCAGGTTTCAGTCCCAGGGGACATACAAGACTAAGCAGTGGAGTGTTTCTGTGCCTAAATCAGGGAGTAGCAAGACTCCCCCCTATGGAAAACTGTCTAAATGACTTGCTTTTAAAACTTCCAAGCACTTTCCAACTGAATGCTCCTTTAGGCAGAAAGATTGGTCTGCAGGCCAAAAACTGGGAACTCATTACCCAGGACAAATGGGTTTTAAATATAGTGTCCCAAGGATACAGATTTCACTTCCACACCTTACCAAGACCAAGCGGGTGGCCAGATCTACCTCCAAATCAGTGGGCAGAGGCCCATAATCAAGGACTCTCTCTCTTAAGCATGGGGGCTACTCAGTTAGTACCAGAAGAGGAAAAGGGACAAGGTTTCTATTCAAGACTTTTTCTGGTATCCAGGAAAGGCAATACATGGCATCCTATCCTGGACCTTTTTACTCTAAATACCTTTCTGTTGATTCCAAAATTCAAGATGCTGACTCTTCACCAGCTGCTTCCTATGCTAGGCAAAGATGCATGGTTGGCAACAATAGACTTAAAAGAAGCATACCTGCAGATCCCTAGCAGGGATTCTTGCAGAAGATACCTACACTTCAAAGCAGCTACATGCACTATCAGTTCTCTGCACTGTCATTTGACTTGCGCCCAGGGTATTCACAAAGTGCCTAGCTCCAGTCATTGCATTCTGCAGGCAAAGAAATATTCAAATATATCCATACCTGGACGATTGTCTAATTCAGGCAGAAAGCCAGGACATACTTTTGAATCATTTGGCCTTTGTTCAAAGGGTACTGACTTGTCTGGGGTACACTATAAACGGAAAGAAATCACACCTGGTACCCTGTCAACAAATTATATTCCTGGGAGCAAGCTTGAAAACAATTTCCCAGATGGCTTTCCTCACGCCAGAGAAACAGACTTATTTGACAACCTACTTCATACAAGTGGCCACAAAAACCCAGTTATCTGCAAGGCAAATACTGCAAGCCTTGGGGTTCATGGCCTCCTGCATTCTTCTAATTCCATATGCAAGGCTGTATATGAGGAGACTGCAATGGTATCTCAGAAGCCTATGGTGTCAACATTCACAGGATCTAGAAGCTATGATTCCTATCATACCTTGCCTACGCCTAGGGTTCCTTTGGTGGGCAAAGACCTGCCGCCAAAACAAGGGACTACCATTTACACTACCCCCTGCCACCCAAACCTTAACAACAGATGTATCAGACTATGCATGGGGGGCTCACCTGGCAGGGAAGTGCATTCAGGGCAAATGGAACCCAAGTCAAATACACCTACACATAAATCAAAAGGAAATATTAGCTGTACAGAATGCTCTGACAGCCTTCAAGGACCACATTCTTCCAGGACAACTAATGGTAAAGACGGACAACACCACAGTCATGTGGTACATAAACAAGCAGGGGGGGTACACACTCTTACCCCATCTGCAGACTAGCCGTGGCATTGTGGAACACAGCCTTGAGCTACCAAGTGACTCTACAAGCTCAATTCCTGCCAGGAAAACTAAATACACTGGCAGATGGACTAAGCAGAAACCTCATGGACCCACACGAGTGGAAACTGGAACCAAGGATTTTCAACATGTTGACAAGCAAATGGGGGAGCCCAGATATAGACCTGTTAGTCTCCCCCTAGAACCATCAATTGGACAAATTTTGCACAAGGATTCCCCACAAACTAGCTTGGAAAGTGGATGCTCTATCCCTCAGCTGGAAAAACCTATCAGTTTATGCCTTTCCTCCTCTGCCTCTGCTCTCCAAGGTGCTACTAAAGATCAAACAGGACAAGCCAAGGACGATTTTAATTGCACCAGACAGGCCACGCCAACACTGGTACCCCCTCCTGCGCAGTGTGACATGCTTGGCCCCATGACACCTGTCTCAGACTTCTTCCCTGTTGTCCCAGCAGGAGAACCAGATTCTGCACCCTCAGCTGCAAACCCTAAACCTAGCAGCCTGGCTAATTATCTAATCTCTCCTTTACCACCCCTCAGTAAATCAGTGATGGATATCATTTTAGAGGCTAGGAGGCCTAGTACTAGAAAATCTTATGCTGGAAAATGGAAAAGATTTTGTACCTGGAATGACTCTCAAGGGATGAGTGCAGCAGTGCTCAATTTACCTCAGATTCTACAATATTTGACTGAGATGCTTCATAAGGGCTTGTCCTTTTCCTCCATCAAAATTCATGCCTCAGCCATTTCAGCTCATTATAGCACAGAGCCTCCCCTCTTCTTTCACCCATAGCCGGCCTTAGGCATAGGCCAACTAGGTGGTCACCTAGGGCACAGCTCTAGCAGGGGTGCTTTTCCAGTATTTATTTGGTGTAAGTAGACCAGCATGGGGGCACCAGGTGGTGTGGTAGGGGGCGTCAAGGAGCCCTTTTGCCTGGGGCACCAGTTGACCTAAGGCTGCTCTCACTGCTCAAGCAGTTCCTCAGAGGGGCCAAATATTTAAGGCCACCGAGGAGAGCTCCAACTCCATCCTGGGACCTTAACTTTGTCTTGGAGAAACTCACTCTTCCTCCTTTCGAGCCAGCTGCTACTGCAGATTTAAAATTCCTTTCCTGGAAAACAGCTTTCCTTTTAGCAATCACTTCTGCAAGAAAGGTATCTGAGTTACAGGCCCTTATGGCAGTGGAGCCTTTCATCATCTTTCATGCGGACAGGGTGTCCCTCAGAACCAATCCCTCCTTCAAGCCCAAGGTGGTATCCAGTGTGGCTCTTAATCAGTCCATTCATTTGCCTACCTTCTTTCCTAACCCACAGAACAAAGGGGAATGAGTACTGCACTCCTTAGATGTGCACAGACAACTTAGATTCTACTTGGACAGGAATAAACCTCAAAGGAAATCTGAACAACTGCTGGTGGCATTTGCTGCATGGACAGAGGGGAAAGCTATTTCAAAGCAAACCATTTCAAAATGGATAGGCCCTTAATTCATTTCTGCTATAAGGACCATGGAAAACCTATCCTACAGGGCATCAGATCCCATTCAACCAGGGCTGCATCTACCTCTACAGCCTTTCTCAGGGGCATCCCTACAAGGAACATCCTAGAAGCTGCTACCTGGAGTTCTGTACATACTTTCAACAAGCATTATCATTTGCCAATTTTCTCTAAATCCAGAGCTGGTTTTGCCACTGCAGTCTTGCAGGGCCAATTCTTCCTCCCAACCTTAGCTTTGGGAATCTACATAAATGTAATGACTGCAACAGTGAAACATGAAGAACATAGTACAGTTGTGCACACTTACCATAAATGTAGATGTTCTAGTGTATTCACTGTTGCAGTCCTGGTTACCCTCCCTCCAGCCCCCTTTCTTCTTTTGGCTATACCTCTACTCTCATTTACTATGCTCAAAAAGATTTTTGGTGTATTTGCTTTTTTGTTGGAGGTATATCCTTGTATTATCGATTTAATTGCTTCCCATTAAGGGGGCACCTGACATCTGGGGCAAGAAAAACTGATGTAATGGCGTCGGCTGCATGTTTTATACCCCTGACGACCTGACATCATGGAAGAAGGGACAGTAACCGACGCAGGACCCATGACTTTGTTAATCAGGCCGACTGAGGGCTACTGCAAGCAGATAACCCAAATGTAATGACTGTAACAGTGAATACACTCGAACATCTACATTTATGGTAAGTGTACACAACTGTACTTTCCTCCATGTGGAGTTATTGCATAGAAGTTTAGTGTGTCGGGGGGCAGCTTGTCTTCCGCATAGACATTGAAGGGGGGATGCTCCACTGCAAAAAAAAAATGCTGACATGAAAGATTTTTTCAGTTTCAATTCTAACAAGTTCTGCTTGGCAGGTTAGTTTTCCATCAAGTTTTAACATGGTGAGTCATAGTGGAAGCATATAAAATCCCTTGAAAACTCTTAGACCAGCAGAGTTGAAACTCATTCTGTAGTAGCAGCAAAAAAAAAAAAAAAAAAATTATACTTATGTTGAATTATTATGTCCAAGAATACATGCAGATGCATTCTTTTACTTGGGTAAGTGTATTTTTCTTCTGTGGATCTCTCAGGAACTCTGACTTACTGTATTAATCCTACAAGTATGTAACCTCATGCTTTCAGTACAGACTTGTGCACAACTTACTCAAGTTTACAACTAAAAATTGCTATAACCATAGGGGCAGCATTTGAGAATGATTAAAAGGGGTTCCTATTACGTGATCAAACTTCAACAAGTTCGAACCCTATATGGTCGAAACCATATAGTCGAACTTGCAGAAGTTCGAACACGTTAAAAAAAAAAACAACTTAAAAGTAAAATAAACCCTTGCACCCCCCACACCCCCTGCTCTTTAAATATACCAACTCCTAGACTATGCTGTAGTATTTCCCTTTACTGCACTGTAGTGCAATCTCGGAGTTGGTATATTTAAAGAGCAGGGGGGTGGGGGGTGCAGGGGGCTTGCCCCCCTGCTTGCAACAGTTAGTTTACTGTTGCATGTTTTTTTTTTCAGTGTTCAAAGTTTTGAAACTTCGAACAGACAAGTTCAATGTTGTTATGTTTGAAGTTTCAAAACTCCGATCATGTAATAGGAACCCGATTAATAGAGCTGCAGGGACAACACAGAGTTGTAGCTAGTTATTCCTCCACCCAGTTCTGCCCCAGGGCTACTTTCTTCCCACTATACTTTAAACTGAAGATCAAAAAAAGCTCATCTTTCTCTTCTTCTCTTCTTTTAAACAATACCAAAATTTTGGTTGTACTTCTGAATGCTGATATGCACTGAAAACCAATGCCCTAACAATTTTCACCCTTGGTGACTGTCCTCTTTACCCCTCCATAGCTAAGTTACTATTTTCTAGATGTGAGGTGTACTGAACAGCTATATGAGGCTGTGAGAATAAATATGAATTGTCTGGCATAATTCCCATCAGTCTTAATGCCAATGCATATGCAAGGTACAAAACCCAATATACAGCTTTATTTTCAGATCATATTTTAGTGCAGCTTAGCTTATTATGATGGGATCACTTTATTTAGCACAGTGTTATGTTGCAGTTATATACATAAGTCCATATTTAAATTCAACAAAAAAAACAGGCTTAAATAGTGGGAAGTATACTTGCTATGTTCAGTTCAAGTCAGTCACGTAAAGTAACCAATGTTCCACACAGAGAAACGGAGCTGTAACCTATAAACCGCTTTACTTTGCGAATTCTTAATCCAATATAGAAAAGAGTCGAAATCACCATAGAGTGTTCATTCGAACCTACTCATCCACTGGGCAATAGCTTGTAGAAAAAAACACGCAACCAGCATGTAAAAATAAATCCAAGCATCCAGTAGAAACCACGTTTATTAAAATAATTAAAACACAGGGCTAGCGCTTTCAACGAATCTTCATCAGGCCACTAACAAACAACCATACTAGCATCCCTTTTATAGCAAAATGCTGAAGTCAACTACTGATGTCACATCCTGTTTGGACATACTGAAGTCAACTCTGATGTCACATCCTGTTATACATAAAATATTTAAACTGACATCACTTTTATAGTAAAACGCTACAAACAACTCTGATGCCACATCCTACTAAATATAAAATATTTTAAAATGTTTTAAAATATTTAAAATATTTAAAATATGTATGCAGGCATTTTGTAAACAATGTACAATAAAAATGTTCTGAAATAACATTTTACCCTACTTTAACTGCTGCTGCATATAACATTCAAGATGTTTTAAAATATTTTAAATATCTATGTAAACATCCCATAGACAGTATGCAGCAAATAAAGTGTTTCAAAATAGCATACTATCTTCCTATAAAAACTGCTACTTATATGCATACTAATAACAAAAATGGCACGCATATTTAGTATTCAATAATGAGCAATATAATCCCATTTGAAACACTTGTATGTATAAATACATACTTAAAATAGGGATCAAATTAATAAAAATATTTATATCTACACATGAGCTATTTAACATAATTATAAATGCACAAAAATAATCATTCAAAAAACTACATCTAAGACTTGTACAGCATGTGCTTCTAAATATCATAATACCTGTAACTGCATAAATCATTCAGATCAGATATGTACACACGCAAAGATGTTAACAGCTGGTATTATAAACATAAAAATATATGAGACTAAATGTACAAAATCAGGTGAAATATGTGTGCTGAAGGAGAAAGAAACACATGGTATATCAACATCTTACATAACAATTGGCCCCTAATAAGCCTACAGAGCAAAATGACAAAAACAACAATGGATACAGAAATGGAAATATGTGATGTATAAAAATGTTAAAAATGGAAGTAAAACCAGCCAGAAGTTAATAATCAAGTGAAACGCATCAATGGAATTTCCTAGCTTTAAGTATAGGTTTGATGGAGACTCTGTCATTAAGACCTGGGTACAAATCAGCCCTAAGCCTGATGATCCATTTGGCCTCTATCTGTTCCGTGGTGTTAAAAATATCTCCTCTTCTACGAGATGGAACATTGTTTTGAATTACTTGAAACAAAAAGCTATGTTGGGTAGATGTACTAAGTACATGCTTAGACAGAGCATTGGAAGAACATAGAAACTGTGAAATGAAATTCTTGTCCTGTAGTAGGATGATTAAATTTATCAGTTTCTTTTATGAATTTGCAATAATTACATTTTTGACATTTTCTGGTCATTTTATGATTACTAGTTGTATTTATGTCAAACCTATTCGGACCACATAACATTCTGTGTAAATTCAACTTATTTTTATATGTAAATTTTGGTTCTTCGTCCAATATCTCAGAAATAACTGGATCTGTTAACAAGATGTCCCAATATTTTCGATATATGCTTTCAATACTATTTACATCTTGTGTAAAATGTATCGGTATTCTGATAACTCCACTGCTAGTTTTGGTGATGCTACTATCATCGAAAAGCCCTACCTTCTCTCAATTCAATGCCTAAAGTAGCATCAACTTCTGTTACCGTGTATGACCTGTCTATAAATTTATTCCTCAAGTCTTCTATGCCTGTTTTGAAGCATGAGTCTTCAGAAAACAGCCTAGATACCCTCATGGCTTGACTTTTGAAGACATGCTTAGGATGCATGCTAGTTCGATGGAGAAAGTTATTTCTATAGCAATCCTTTCGAAAAACTCCAGTGTTAAGTATACCATTTGGTAGTTGTTCAACATATACGTCTAAATAGGGTATGACATCTTTTGGAATTAACCATAGAAAATCTTAAAAAGCTAGTGTCTTGATTTATTTTATCATAGAAAGACCTCAATTGCTCTTCATCACCTTTCCAAATAAGGAAGAGGTCATCTACAAACCTAGTGTAGAATGAAACATTCTGACGAAATTCCTCCATCTGAAATAGAGAGGAAATTTCCCAGTGGTTGCTATTGGCACAAGAAGTGCCCATAGCTACGCCATCCCTCTGAAGATATACTTGACCATTAAACAAGAAAATATTATTTGTTAGTACAATTTCCATCAATTCCATGATGACTTCTATCCTTCCTTCGGAGAATGTGCCATCTCTAGTAAGAATCCTACTTATGCTATTAAGTCCCTCATGATTAGGAATAACGGTAAAAAGAGAGTTGACATCAAGTGTCACAAACAATTTATGCTGGAAACCATCAGTCACCGAGGTGTTCTCATAAAGTTTAATTAAGAATTGTTTAGTATCTTTCAGTATGTGTGTGTACTTGTCCACTATAGGTCTTAATAAGGACTCTAAGTAGATGGAAATCGGCTCGGTGATCCAGCCCTTCCCTGCAACAATTGGCCTCATAGGTGGATCCAAACCATTTTTGTGAATCTTGGGTATTCCCTGTATAATGGGTATCGTTGGATGTTCCACTACAAGGTATGTGAATAATTCTTGATTAATCTTACCCTCATTCAACATAACATTTAATCTACTAAAAACATCTGATATGATCCTATTCACTCTACTATCATTGATCTTCAAATAAAAAACAGACTCATCCAGCATATTGCACATTTTATCAATATAAAACTCCATATCCATAATAACTACAGGACCACCTTTATCTGCTGGCCTTATCATAATGGTCCTATCACCTTTCAAGCCATTAAGTGCTTTCCTTTGTACTGGTTTCAAGTTGCCAAACCATCTCTTTTTTCTATTATTTGCATCATTTTCATATAATCCTTGCTCAACCAGTTTGGAATAAGCCTCGATAAGTGGGTGGTTACATGGAATGTAAGTGCTTGGTTTTCTAAACGGATGGGGTAAACTAGTGCTATTAAATCAACCTTCATTTGGAGGTTTCACATTTTCAAATCAATAATGCTATTTGTGATATCGCTTCTACTAGAGGGAATAAGTTAGACCCTTCTCCAAGACATACTTTTCTTCTTAAGCTTACTTGATATGTTCCACACTATTGATTCTTGGTCCCTTGCCAAATCTTTTTAGTGTAGGACCAGCCTGTACTGGTCCTGCTGGTCTCTTTTCTGCCTTCCTGCTCATAGACCGCTCCACTGATTGGCGATGGGGAAAGGGACTGATTCAGTACTCATACTATTGAATCTAGTCTTCATGCCTAGGCTAATCTTATCTACTGTCTTCAGACTTTTATTCATATTCTTATTAACATTATCGTCCTCATTTTCTATATGCTCACATATATCTATCCTTGTATTAGCATCTTCAAATACAGATATATTGTGAACATTACCAGCGGGGGAAGAGCATATATCATTAGTACCATCCTGGTGTATTATTGCTGTGGTAACAATGGTATTTTTCTTACCCCCTGTCTGTTTATCTATAACAATAACATTAGAACCATCAGCATTGGTGTCTGGCCCATCTCTGGCCAGACCAATATTGGTATTGTCTTTCATTTGAGTTCTTCCATCCCTTGGCTCCATTTTCCACTCTGGGCCAAGTAAAGACATGGCCTTTTTTAAAATCGTCTATGTCCCTTCTAAGTTTATCACGTTTTTGCTGTAACATTTTTTTCTCATAAATGAAAACGCTGTCCAACATTTTGTCAATAGATGCTTCTACCACTGGTCTGGGGTACATGGTAAATAAGCTCTGCTGTTGCTTCTGTAGTTTCTCCCTCAATGATATTTCATGAGGTAAGAAATAATTGTTCATTAACTCCATGTACTTCAGGCTAGTATCTATATTTAACTGTTGCCATGAATATAACAAATCTTTATACACAGTACCTGTGGTTGGCATCTTCAGGATCCTTAAACCCCTTGGAACAATTTTGTAATGCATGCTTCGAAGTGTTGCCTCTGCAACTGGAGGCATTTCATTTTAAGAAAATCTCCTTCCATTTCTTGTATTAGAGTTTCAAGCCCTCGATGATCTTCTTTGCAACTCTGTTCGTCATATGTCTCAGCCAATGGACTGAAAGATAACAATGGATTAATGTCACTTGTAACAGCATCTTCAAATCTGCTCTTAATGTTAGATGTACCTGACTTGGTACTTCTAAGCATATCAGGATTGTAGGGTAGTTCAACTGTCGAATTTTGACTGCTTCCCTCAGCCATGAGTGCGTGAGCAAAAATAAAAAACAAAGAATAATGCTCACTACACTCTGTTCGCCTGATAATAAACAAAACTTATAAAGTACAACAAAAAAAACAGGCTTAAATAGTGGGAAGTATACTTGCTATGCTCAGTTCAAGTCAGTCACGTAAAGTAACCAATGTTTGTAACCTATAAACCGCTTTATTTTGCGAATTCTTAATCCAATATAGAAAAGAGTCAAAATCACCATAGAGTGTTCATTCGAACCTACTCATCCACTGGGCAATAGCTTGTAGAAAAAAACACGCAACCAGCATGTAAAAATAAATCTATTGTACATTGTTTACAAAATGCCTGCATACATATTTTAAATATTTTAAATATTTTAAAACATTTTAAAATATTTTATATTTAGTAGGATGTGGCATCAGAGTTGTTTGTAGCGTTTTACTATAAAAGTGATGCCAGTTTAAATATTTTATGTATAACAGGATGTGACATCAGAGTTGACTTCAGTATGTCCAAACAGGATGTGACATCAGTAGTTGACTTCAGCATTTTGCTATAAAAGGGATGCTAGTATGGTTGTTTGTTAGTGGCCTGATGAAGATTCGTTGAAAGCGCTAGCCCTGTGTTTTAATTATTTTAATAAACGTGGTTTCTACTGGACGCTTGGATTTAGTTTTACATGCTGGTTGCGTGTTTTTTTCTACAAGCTATTGCCCAGTGGATGAGTAGGTTCGAATGAACACTCTATGGTGATTTTGACTCTTTTCTATATTGGATTAAGAATTTTTATAGGTTACAGCTCCGTTTCTCTGTGTGGAACATTGGTTACTTTACGTGACTGACTTGAACTGAACATAGCAAGTATACTTCCCACTATTTAAGCCTGTTTTTTTTGTTGTACTTTATAAGTTTTGTTTATTATCAGGCGAACAGAGTGTAGTGAGCATTATTCTTTGTTTTTATCTACATATTTAAATTCAGGCACATAAATATCTATAAGTATAAACCACTTTGCAATCCAGATTTGTAAGTTCACCATGGGTTGAAGTTCAGCATGGAATAAATCAGTCTGCATTTCACTGCATATGGCCTTCAGGTTTGTAGACCCACGCTGGAAGATTCAAGTAGCTGCATTTCAAACCTGGTAAACCTAGACTAAATGATTCCCCTTGTACTAAATTTACAGTTTTTTGTACTGGCCTGTAATAAAACAAAGATAAAGGAGCTACTATAGTTTGCAAGAAAGCAGCTTTTGTTCAGCATTTATAGAATAATGGAAATGGTAACGCTATAACAACAGAGACAGTGCATATGGTGGCAATAGCCAGATTCTGCACTGATGGCCTGCTATTTATAAATTTTCCAGTCACTGTTACAACCCCCCCCCCCCCCCCATCTATGTGAGTGCTGGATCCACCACTGCATATGGTCTGCAACATAAACACAAATAAAGAGGCATGAAGGGGAGTTCATTGCATAGCTCACAAGTGTACAATTGGATGATATGATCAGTTCCCAGCTCTCTTTGCACAGGTGCTGCTCATGCCTGCTTAGCTAACCTCTGTCATATAACTACTGACAGGATATAGAATATTTAACTTCATATAAGATAATTTATCTAGTCTCATAAAACAATTGTAAGGTAAATAGCCTTTGTGCCCTGTTCCATTTGCCATATTTCCTGTAGTAATGGTATACCTCAGATTGCTGACAGGCAAAGGATACTATAAAGCAATGCCTACTACATGTTCATCATAACCATCTGTAACTGTCACCTAAAATTCCTCAAGATGTCCCCCTCACTATCCCCCTTCTCCTCCTACTAGCCCTGTCAATCTCATACCACACATCACTTCACTACTTAACACCAACACTTATTCTCCCTTACAGCCATTACTCACACAACAACCCTCACACACATCTAATCTCACCCTACCTATTTCTACTCTTACCCTCCAACCTCTTTATGATCCAAAAATATATCTTAATGCATCTCTTTCCAGTTATTTAAAACCTAGATCTCCCTGTACTGTACAACTGCTCTCCTTTTTGCTTTCTTTCTTGGATACACTCCTCTTGGATGGTGACATCCATCCCAATCCAGGACCAACCACCACTACTTCTAATTCTCATTCTACCTCACCCCGCAGTCTTTACCCCAATCCCATACTCCCAACCTAAATCCCTAACTATTTTCTCTCTAAATATCCAAAGCATTCTTAACAAAACTACAGAATTGCACTCTTGGATCCTACTCTTGTACCAACCCAGACTAAGATTCCTCTTCCTGTTATCCTAGGTTCTCGCACTAAATACTCTTTACTTCATTGCTACATTTAAGTCCATTACAGTCTACCCCTCTGTTAATCTGATCAGTTAGCTAATTTGAGACTGTACAAAACCCATTCTTCTCGGATACTATTATAGGCTAGGATGATCGTACCCAACAAGGACCTTATGAATGTGTCACTGCCTTATAGATGGGTCACTGCCTTTTAAATAATGTGTCCCAGCCTTGTAAATAATTATCTGTTCTTCTGTGATGTATATACAACTTTGATTTTGGAATGTCTCGCACCCGTATCAATGGGGCCAGATGGTGTCCCAGGCTGCGTCTTGCATGAACTACAGAATGAACTAACCCCCCACCTAAACACACTGTTCAACCTCAGCCTCTCCACAGGCTACATGCCCATAGAATGGCGCCCAGCAACAGTTATTCTGCTCCACAAAGGAGGGGCACAACTGACCTTGGTAACTATCGCCCCATAAGCCTGACTAGCCTGGTCTGCAAGGCTATGGAGCGCATCATCATGGAACTCATTAACAAAGACATTGGGAACATCCAAACACTTGACCTGACCCAGTTTGGCTTTGTTAAGGGCTGATCATGCCTACTAAACCTGGTTGACTTCTTTGAGACAGTCACCAAGGCCATAGACGAGGGAAAGGTGGTTCACACAGCCTACCTTGATCTCGCCAAGGCGTTCGACACCATTCCTCACTCGGGTATTATAGAAAAACTCACCAGCCTGAACATAACCCCCTATGTCACAAGATGGGTTGCCAACTGACTTACAGACAAAACTCACACGGTAAGAATAACGGGCTCCAGGTCTGACTCTAAACCAGTCACAAGTAGTGTCCCACAAGGCTCGGTTCTGGGACTCCTACTGTTCAGCATATATTTCTCAGACATACAGGCAAACACAGGAGGACTATGGCTAACCAAGTTCACAGATGACTGCAAACTGGGAGCCATAACTGACTCTCTGGCTGACACGGACATCCTTCAAAAAGGCCTTACTGAGACAGACACCTGGTGTCAAAGTCATGGCCTCAAGCTAAATGCCAAAAAATGCACCCACAAATTACCACATATGCGGCAGCCCCCTTAATACAGAAGAGGTAATAAGAGATCTGGGGACCCAGGTAGATAGTAATCTCTCCTTTGACAATCATATTGCCAAAGTAGTTAGGAAATCCTTCTATGTGGCCCATCTAATTACTAAGGGGTTCGCATCTAGAAATAAAGAGATTATAGAGCCCCTCTACTCGTCACTCATCAGACCCATCATTGAGTACAATGCCCCGTTTGGGATGTACCTCACAAGACACTTCCAACAGCTGGAAAGACCACAAAAGAACCTCACCAAGAGGATTACTGGCCTCAAACATATGTCCTATGCAGCCCAACTGAAAAAACTCCAACTGTACTCAGTGGCATATCGCTTACTCAGAGGTGATCTCTGCCTGACTTACAAAGCCATGTCCAACTCAGAATTTATGGCCATGCTCCACCTAAAGAAATCCAAGTCACTGCGAGCCACGTGCTCTAGTGAGCTAAACCTCGCCACAACAATAAATAGAACATGCTGGAGGGATAGATTCCTCTCACAGAGACTCCCCATGCTTTGGAACAAAATTCCTAACTACATTAGGCAGAGCCCCTCACTAACACTCTTCAAAAGAAGCCTTGATGAGTGGATGGGTAACAGAAAATACACCTCTGGGATCACTTCATTGGCTCTGCTTGACAGAGGCTCAGTTAATTAATCAATGGGGCGGCGAAAGCTGACACACTCTGGCTAGGCTTAAAAATGCCCTCGTGCAGATGGCCTAGTACCTACCTTTGAACCTATCAACCCTTCTAAATACTTTTTTCTTCTATTATTGTTTGGTCTTAAAAACAAATGTTTGTTTATCTATCATGATTACTATGTTACTATGTAAACAGCTGTTTTGTCTGACAAGTGAACTGTATCTGTAGTTGCAATATTCTGCTTTGTTTTTATGTGGGGCTTTTCTCCCCGGGCCTCTACTGAAAATGGACATATATCCAGTTAGACTAGCCCGGTCAACAAATGTAAAATAAATAAAATAAAAATAAAAACTTAACTCCCCTCATATCTTAACCCTATCTGAAACCTGGTTAAAGCCTCACATCTCTAATTCAGAAATCTTACCCCAAGGCTGCAACATCTATCGTGTAGACAGAGCTAACAAGAGAGGTTGAGGCACTGCCATCCTCTACTCCAACCAACTTACTGTTTCTCCACTCTCAACCTCCTTACCCAGTTTTTCTCCTGCAGAAATCCTCATTGTAAACGCCATCTCAACCCACATAAGAAATTTGCCTTCGTCTCTATCTATATCCCCCCAGGCAACAACTTCCCTATTCTTGAAAACTTTCACTCCTGGCTTTCCCAAAACATTCCCTATGAAACCATTATACTTGGTGACATAAACATCAGTTGGGCTTTGCTTTTCTCCTCTTCCCCTACTCATGGCCTCAGTCTATACTGCTTCCACCAACTGATATCTTCCCCTACCAGAACCAACAAAAACTCTACTTCTGGATCTATTATAGACTGGATCCTTACTTCTGACCCATGTGTCTATCATAACCCTGGTATACTTCCCAACTCTCTGAGTGACCATTCCCCTATCTGTATCCATAAATACTTTCAACAGTCACCCAAAGAACACCTTTACAGAGAATGTCGTAATCTGACTCATATTGACCCAGACAAGTTTACCTTTACAGTATTCAAGAACAACCGGACCTTCCTTTATAACCTCCTCCTTAATGATGCTGTAACTGCATTCAATAAGATATTTTTAGACATTCTGAACACCATGGCCCCAGCCAGAAAAATTAGGGTAAAATCAAACTGTACACCCTGGCTCACTAAGCTAACTCATTCTATTATGCAACAGAGGGACACTGCCTGAAAAACTTGGGTCGAAAATAAAACCTCTCCCCTACTCCAACATTACAGAGAACTTAGAAACGTGTAAAAAACTAATCATCAAAGATAAAAAAAATCATTCTTTGCTTCCAACCATTGCAGCCCACATACTAACCCTAAGATATCCTGGTCCACTATTAATAAAATCCTCTACCCTAGTACCCCTCCTACCCCCAACCTCTTCCCCCTTAATACTGCCACAGAAACTGCTTCTGTATTAAACAATCACTTTATAGAAACTATCCAAAGACTAACGCAACATAGTCCCAATGCCTCTTCTCTGCCTACACCTCCCAGTCCATCTTCCTATAATACCTTCTCCTTTCAACCTGTTCCCACTGCCTTTATCAAATCCCACTTGAATAAACTCAAACCCTGCTCTCCCTCTGTTGACAATTTACCTCCCCACTTCCTTAAAATTGCTGCCAACTCTATTGCCTAACCAGTCTCCATCCTTATTAATCATTCTATTACCAAGGCTGTTGTCACCGAAATATGGAAATCCTTTTACACAATCCTTCTCCACAAGGGTGGTAATTCCACTGACCCCTCAAACTACCGTCCCATTGCTATACTATCTCCAATTTCAAAAATACTAGAAAAATGCATTAATTTTCAGCTTCTTAAACACTTGCTTGATAATCTCTTAACTCCCAGCCGATATGGCTTTTGACCCCACCACAGCACATCTACTGCTCTACTCTCATTCACCCAAACAGTAGCAGAAGCCCGTGATAACAACCTACTTCTTTCCTGCCTATTTCTTGATCTCTCAAAGGCTTTTGATACTGTCTCCCACTCTACACTGTTAACTAATCTATCTGACCTTCACCTGTCTACCCCCTCTATAGCCTGGTTCTCTAGCGTATTATCTAATAGACTACAATCTATACTCTGGCAAACAGTCTCCTCCCCATTCCTGCCTGTCTAAGGCTCTATTCTGGGTCCCTTCTTGTTTAATATCTTTACTAACAACTTACACTCTGCTACTAACCTCTCAACTCTTTTACAATATGCTGATTCCACCCTTATTACCACTGTCCACAGCATCCCTGAACTCCTTTCTCTTACCCAAGACACTTTCACTTCCATCGAAACTTGGCTCACTGATAATCAATTAATATTAAATCCTAAAAAAACAAAGCTTCTACTTTTCCTTTCTAAAACACTATCAAAATGTAAATCCTCTTTCTCCATCCCCTCCCTTAACAATACCATCATCAGACCTGAACCACATACTAAATTACTTGGTGTCACCATTGCCAATGAACTAAAATTCGATACACATATCAATCAATGCGTAAAAAAAAAAACACCAAAAACTTGGCCTCCTGTACCGTAATCATAAATTTCTTTCTGTCTCCTCCAAACCCTCCCTAGCCATGTCTGTCCTCTTACCTCATCTTCTGTATGCAGCCCAAGTCCTTACTAACCCTCAGTCATACCTTCTCAGGAAATTAGAGCAAACCTACAATAAAATAGCTAAATTTGTCTCCAATCTCTCCTATAAAACCCACCACTGCCTTGCCTTTAAGTCTTTGCAATGACCTGAATTCCATAAACAACTACTCCTTCCTCAACTGCATATAACACACTCAATTCTTTATAACTCCTCTTCCTGCTCCTCTATCTCTAATATTGTATCACAATACAACCCCGACATCAGCTCCATACATCCTGACAAACATCTCTTGAACATCTAAAAACAACAAAAGTGTTGGGAAGTCATTCTACAAATACTCAGTAGCTCACTCCTGGAACTCCCTTCCTCATAATATAAGAAGCATCTCCAACAAGGCCCAATTCAAACTTGAACTTAAATACTACCTACAAAATACCTGGTCCTGTCTGTGTCCTACCCGATTCTACTTACCCTCTTCCTAAATTCTACTTCCTTACTCTCGTTATTTTTCTCTCTCCTCTGGTCTTTCTCCTCTCCCTAGTGCTAATACCACAACATATCAACACCCAGTTCTTGTAAATACTTTTTTGCATCCAAATTATCTTGTTGTAACTATATATATAATTCTTGAACATCAGAATCCCAATGTCCGGATGTTCGAAATTTTCAAATCTCGAAGTTACACACTTGAGATCACCCAACAGTACGGAACGGTAACTTTACCATTTTCTTCACCTTAGTGCAATCTCGGAGTTGGTGTATTTAAGTAACAGGGGGTGTGGGAGGCACAGGGGGGTTTGTTCCCCTGCAGCAACGTGATGTCTAACTTTTTTGTTTTAGTTTTGTTTTTTTTTTTGCGTTTTGAGATTTCAGAATCTCGAACATCTGAACATTGGGATTCTGATTAAGAGATTTTGACTTTTCAGAATTACATAGTGGACATATACACACACACACACACACACACACACACACATACACTTGTACAAAACTGTTTATTTAATTAACCTCTTTTTGTTGTATAAATTCTTGCTGTATGCCATTTGTGATGTAAATGTTTATATTGAAAGACTGTCATTTTAACTGGAGCTTTTCTCCTTGAGTCTCCACTGAAAATGGGCCTTTGGCTCAGTTAGACCAACTCGGTTAACAAATGACAATAAATAAATAAAAATAAATAAACCATAACCTAAAGGAGTATAAAATACCCTTATTTTACTTAATCCTTTAGGAGCAGTGTGCCAAGTTATCTCAGGAGGACTGATGAACCATATATTTTTCAGCATTATGCAGACTAGAGAAAATAGTCCTGAACGGCTAAGGTCTATTTATTATTTATCATGGAAATGTAGGAGAATGGCATATTTCTGATGTTTGAATATGCATGAATACATTTGAATATACTGTGTCTTCTTTTCCTTCTTGATATACAGCCTTGTAACCCCATTTCTGTGTAGGTCCTTAGTCTTTTCCTGTGTTACACTCTGGGAATGACTTTATTCACTATCAGCTGCACATATAGTTAGCACTGAACTTGTCATGGTCACGTGTTTGTATATTGACTTCAGCTTTGCCCTTTCTCACAATTGTCTTGTAATATGAAAAGATACAAAATGTACAATTGTTTCTAGTGGGTATTACGATCCATGGCTGCCTTCTCTTGTTTGCATTATTAACATTTTACAATAAATTGTCCCATATGTGAGAGGTTTTTCTAGTAGGGGTTGGCATTACTAAAACAGTTTGTTTGCTGGTAATTTGCTGATAGTTTGTTCCAGTGTTCGGTGTTTTACACACACACACACACACACACACACACACACACACACACACACACGCACGCCGCGTCACACACACACACACACACACACACACACACACACACACACACACACACACACACACACACACACACACACACACACACACACACACACACACACACACACACACACACTTTTTTCCTAGTATTGATGTTTTATTTTTTCAGAGGAATATGCTCTTTATCTTGCTCATGTCTGAGTAATTGTGGAATAATGTCAACCATCTCACTGTACATCACTGAAGTATAGATATGGTATCAGTCAATGAAACCATGCCCAAAATGGTGTCATGCACCTTAACCATGGCCAGACTTGCATGAAATGCATGTCAGGATAGCAGATCTGAATATTACCCATAAGACACTTTAGTCAAGAACTGAGCTGGAGAACCAAGCTCCGTAAGATGGCAATACTAAGCATTAGTTGCTTCCTGACATTATTACAATTATCAAGGCTTCTGTCGATAGGTGGTAAGGAGTCCCACATTTTGGGGCCAAAAATGGAGACATCTGATTTTCTCAGTGTTTTCTGCAGCTTTTACTTACACTGTAACATACTGCAGTATATATACTCCCATCTGTAACATACTACGGTATATATACTCCCATTTTAATGCTTCAGCCTAGGTACTTTCTGCAAAGAGCCCTTTCAATGGGAGACAACTGATCTATGATGTTTGATTTCAATAAATGAGAATTCCATCAAAGACATACATAACAAGACTTTTTAACAAGCTAATAGGCAGCCACCTTAAGCAAACAAACACACTTATAATACAACTCTTTTTATATGGTACTGCTTTATATACAAATGCGATTTTAGTAGTTACCCACAGTAAACTCTCAGTTAACCGGCACCCATGGGGATTGGTAGATGCCGGATAACTGTAGTTTCTGGTTGCTTGAGAGTTACTATTAAAAATAGGCCTGACTAATACTGTACCCTATACTACTTGTTTGGTTTGATTTGTTCTTAGGTTGGGTAGAGAGTGAATTTATTCCTATCTTCCTTTTTAAAACTGTAAAACTCTAAAAATGTAAGGTATGTTTCTGCACGGGGGAGGGTGGGGGTGGCAGAAAGTGCAACACACGAAAATTGTACTGTACTTCTGGTTGCTTGCAAGTTCTAGTAGCTTGAGTTCTGGTTAACCAAGAGTTTACTGTATATGGAAGTGTATAAGTCAACATTTATTTGTAAAACGAAAATGCTATACAACTGCAATGCTCCACATTTCTATGGGGAAAATAGAAATGCAAGACATTTGCAGTGGTCACATCACTGCTGGATTAGTCTGTATCAGGCTATCACTTATGGCATATAAACAATTTGAGAGAAAGAGAGTGAATAAGAACCTCCATTTTGTTCGAAAAAGGTTATTTCAAAAGTCTTACACTCACAATCCTATTGCAGACTCTGATATTATCAAGTCTGCTTGTGTATTGGGAAATGAAGCCTATATAATTCCATTGATTTTCCTTCCTGTGAGATTTTACATGAACAGTTATGGTACCCAGAGTGTCATAAAAGGACAAACCGAGGTACATTCTATCTAAGTTAGTCTCATTGTTCAGATACAGGATCTAGATGTTTGTGTAGAAATAGAGAACCTATCAATATAGAAGCTACATCTGTCCATTATCTTACTTAATTGATAAGTATAACATTCTTGTCAATATTTTGGGTGTTGAGAATAATAATCTAGACCAGGAGTGTCCAACCCGCGGCCCGCGGGCTGCATGCGGCCCTCAGAGCTCTTCCATGCGGCCCGCGACCCTTAAATTTAAATTTAATTTTAATTTAACTTTTTTTCCGTGTGTTTACACGTCCGCGTACTTTTGTTGTTCTGCGCATGCGCCAACTTTCTTTTTTTTACGTTTTTTTCATACCAGCATCTTTCCGCTGGTATGCGCATCTTAGAAAACACCGTTCGGTCGTTTTATAGTTATGGTGAAGGTAGGAGCGAGATCGTGGAGAGTGGATTAATTTTATTTCGGAGTACAGTACACACTGACTACACTACAACATAGCAAAAGGTAAGCCAAGTAATTTTGTGAGTTTACACTACATCACTTATGTAACGAGTGCATTTGATGTGTAGACGTAAATTAGTGAAGGCAATTATTTCAACAGGAGCGTTTCGGATTCTGCAGTGTATGGCAAGGTTATAACGTTAAATTAGGGTTGCACTAGTCTAGTGTGCTTTGCGATACATTTTGTAACACAGATGTGCCGTTGCATTTGGGAAGCTACAGCAGTCGTGATCAGGGACAGTAAGGCGCAGGTGTTTCACTCTGTGATGTCTGTTAGTAGTGTTTTAATGAAAGCTTGGAAGCATCAAATGACATCTCATTTGGGGGCTACCTGTTGATTTAAACGTGTGGATGTTTTTTCTTTGAGCTGAAAGTTGGGTCTGGGAAAGGGCTGCTACCTTGGGCTTTGGAGTGTGTTAAAAGACTTCATTTTTCCTGAATTGTGCTGTGTGAACTGAACCTTGCTATATTTAGAAGCAGTTAAGGTACTCTGTCTTGTTTTGAAGCTGCAAAGTCATGTGGGCTGAAGTTTTGGTTTATGTCTCACTTAATAAACCTTGTGATTTTACATATGTACTGTCTCTGGTGTATTAATAAATTTCACTTGCCTGCATAGAAAAATGTCAGGTTAGATGGGAAAATAACCTGGAGATATCCAAACAGCCCAGACCTATGCATTAATGTATGGAGAATAATAAGCTAGTAGTGCTTTGTTTTCTACCAGTCTACAGTTCTATCCCAATACAGCCATGCATTATTCTGAAGCGAACACACAGAAGCATATACAAAGTTAAGTTCAGCTTTTAGAATGCAAGTGTTCTACAGAAATGTACAGAAAAATGTTGGCATTGAGTAGGTAACCTGGATAGATATTAAAACTGCAAGAAAACTCTATCTATGCACTACTAACACAGAGCCTGTAAATTTTACAATATAATAGCGGAATGAAAGACCTTCATAGGAGGATAGATGGGACTGGGCCAGTGATGCAACACTTAGCTGCACCATGGCTTTAAGTTTAAGCAAAGACAGCTCATTTTCCTGCACGGGCCTGTGTTGCCAGGATAGAGACATACTTTTATTTCTGGTTTGATAACACATTTGTTAGCTTTGTAAAATATGTAACAGAAAAACTGCACTGTGAAATGACTTGTATTTTTGTATGTAATTTAACCTGCAATATGTGTATTTCTGTGGTGTGAAGACATGGGAAAGTACAGTTGTGTAAAATCTTACCATAATGGTAGATGTCCTTGACTTCACTGCGACAGTATTCTTAACTATATGGAGATTCCCTGCCACAAAAGCCTGACATCCGGCCAGTCTTCAAGGAGTTCTGAATTTAAAAAGGTATGTCAAACATCACCGTACACACCCTGCATAATGGAGGGCATAAACATGACGTTCAGGCTTACCAAAAACAGAACTGATTGCACCAGGAGGAACACCAGTCCTAGGAACCCAAGAGGTAATCTGTACAGTGTACATCCTGGAAGGTAAAGAACTATGGGGGGGGTGGAGGAAGGGAGCGAATACTGTAATAGTGAAGGCAAGGACACCTACCATTATGGTAAGATTTTACACAACTGTACTATGTCCTTATATTCACTGCTGCAGTATGGGAGAGTGCCAAAGCTCAAAGAGGAAACTAGGGAAGAGGAAGGGTCAGAAGAAACCGCTAAAAAAAAATGAAGCCATTTGACACAATACCCCTCTCTGGCATTGTTGACAAACACAGGAGGTTGGGTACAAACCCATATGTCACCCGGTGGATAGCCAGCTGGCTTACAGACAGGCCCCAGGAAGTTGGAATTGGGGAGTCCACCTCTACAAAGAGGCCAGTCACAAGTGTAGTCTCTCTGGTATCAGTCCTTGGACAGCTCCTTTTGGTATTTACTTCTGAGAAATCGAGGCTGACAGTGGTCTGTGGCTGACTGAATGAATTTGTAGATCGCAAATTAGGAGCGGTCATTGAATCTCACACTGACACAAATGTTCTCCAGGAGGGGCTGACACACACAGACAGACGACTGGTGTTAAAGCCATGGACTAAAACTATAAATGTCAAGAAAAGCATAATGGTATCCTTTGGGAGGTCATAAACTAAGATGTTAGATTTAACTGTTTTTTTAATAATTAGAATGAGATATTGAATTTTAGGGCAAATATTATGCATTTATTCAGTACAGCCAGTGGGCTGACTTTGTATTAGTCTGCATAAACCTGGAGTCTTTTGCTCTTTTTTTTTTTTTTTGGTCCTCACTTGCCATTTGCCCCCAGACCATTTCTGTTGACTCAATGCGGCCCTTGTAACTGAAAAGGTTGGACACCCCTGATCTAGACACTCTTTTTTTTTTTCAAAACAGGTTTATTGTTTTAACATATAAGAGAAATATAACAATTTTATACAAGTAATTAAAAATAGATATTATTATAATATTCAACAAAACAACTAAAGTATTTAATAATCTAGACACTCTTGACAAACATCAAAAACTGAAACAATACTGATTTCATAAATTTTAATTATGCTCTGACTCAGGAATGGTGTCCTTTTCTGCCATAATATTAAAAACCTAAACATATGGAAATATTAAAAGAGAGAAAAAACTGTATGCTACTCCTTCCTGTATTCTACAGTGTTGTTTTTTTCTGTTCCGCATATTTAATTTTTCTGTATTGTATTATCATTCTGTTGCATAAATAAGTTTACTAGACACTGAGATCTCTTTTTTAGAGCTGATCCATGCTCATGCTAGTTAATTGACTTGTTCTTTAATTTACAGTCTGCAACATGAGATTGAGGCAATCAGACTGTGAACTATGACATCAAACTTGTTAGAAGTGCATGTTAAACTGTGGGACATTCTTGAATTCCTTTACTGTTTTTGATTCTACAGCTTTATCGAGAAGCTCATTCTATGTGTATGCAATGTTTTTGTAAAAAAAATAAAATCACCAGTACTATTTAAACCATCATTCCTCTGATTCTAAATTGTTCTCCACTTTTTTCATTTTTTACTTGTTAGCAGTTCAGTGGACTGATCCAGATGTGGTCTTTTCAGCCATGACAGGCCGGACAGACTTGCATGCCTTATATCAACGGATGAGTACTGTATGATGAGTTATGTCACTGTATGATTACTGTATGATGAGTTCTTTCAATTGATGAGTACTGTGCAATGAATTCTGTCACTGGATGAGTACTGCGCAATGAGTTCTGCCACTGGATGAATACTGTGCAATGAATTCTGTCACTGGACCAGTACTGTGCAATGAGTTCTGCTACTGGTTAAGTATTGTGCAATGAGTTATGCCACTGTATAAGTACTATGTAATGAGTTCTGTCACTGGACGAAGCAATGAGTTTTGTCACTGGATGAGTACTGTGAGTAATGTGCAATGAGTTATGTCACTGGATAAGTACTGCACAATGAGTTCTGCCAGTGGATGAGTACTGTGCAACGAGTTCTGTCACTGGATGAGTACTTTGCAATGAGCTTTGTTGCTGGATAAGTACTGTGCAATGAGTTCTGCCACTGGATGAGAACTGTGCAAAGAGTTCTGTCACTGGATGAGTATTATTCATAAGTTTTGTTACTGGATGAATAGTGTATGAATGGCAGCATATGTTACCATCTCACTGTACATCACTGAAGTATAGATATGGTATCAGTCAATGAAACCATGCCCAAAATGGTGTCATGCACCTTAACCATGGCCAGACGTGCATGAAATGCATGTCAGGATAGCAGAGCTGAATATCACCCATAAGACACTTTAGTCAAGAACTGAGCTGGAGAACCAAGCTCCGTAAGATGGCAATACTAAGCATTAGTTGCTTCCTGACATTATTACAATTATCAAGGCTTCTGTCGATAGGTGGTAAGGAGTCCCACATTTTGGGGCCAAAAATGGAGACATCTGATTTTCTCAGTGTTTTCTGCAGCTTTTACTTACACTGTAACATACTGCAGTATATATACTCCCATCTGTAACATACTACGGTATATATACTCCCATTTTAATGCTTCAGCCTAGGTACTTTCTGCAAAGAGCCCTTTCAATGGGAGACAACTGATCTATGATGTTTGATTTCAATAAATGAGAATTCCATCAAAGACATACATAACAAGACTTTTTTACAAGCTAATAGGCAGCCACCTTAAGCAAACAAACACACTTATAATACAACTCTTTTTATATGGTACTGCTTTATATACAAATGCGATTTTAGTAGTTACCCACAGTAAACTCTCAGTTAACCGGCACCCATGTGGATTGGTAGATGCCGGATAACTGTAGTTTCTGGTTGCTTGAGAGTTACTATTAAAAATAGGCCTGACTAATACTGTACCCTATACTACTTGTTTGGTTTGATTTGTTCTTAGGTTGGGTAGAGAGTGAATTTATTCCTATCTTCCTTTTTAAAACTGTAAAACTCTAAAAATGTAAGGTATGTTTCTGCAGGTGGGAGGGTGGGGGTGGCAGAAAGTGCAACACTCGAAAATTGTACTGTACTTCTGGTTGCTTGAAAGTTCTAGTAGCTTGAGTTCTGGTTAACCAAGAGTTTACTGTATATGGAAGTGTATAAGTCAACATTTATTTGTAAAACGAAAATGCTATACAACTGCAATGCTCCACATTTCTATGGGGAAAAGAGAAATGCAAGACATTTGCAGTGGTCACATCACTGCTGGATTAGTCTGTATTAGGCTATCACTTATGGCATATAAACAATTTGAGAGAAAGAGAGTGAATAAGAACCTCCATTTTGTTCGAAAAAGGTTATTTCAAAAGTCTTACACTCACAATCCTATTGCAGACTCTGATATTATCAAGTCTGCTTGTGTATTGGGAAATGAAGCCTATATAATTCCATTGATTTTCCTTCCTGTGAGATTTTACATGAACAGTTATGGTACCCAGAGTGTCATAAAAGGACAAACCGAGGTACATTCTATCTAAGTTAGTCTCATTGTTCAGATACAGGATCTAGATGTTTGTGTAGAAATAGAGAACCTATCAATATAGAAGCTACATCTGTCCATTATCTTACTTAATTGATAAGTATAACATTCTTGTCAATATTTTGGGTGTTGAGAATAATAATCTAGACACTCTTTTTTTTTCAAAACAGGTTTATTGTTTTAACATATAAGAGAAATATAACAATTTTATACAAGTAATTAAAAATAGATATTATTATAATATTCAACAAAACAACTAAAGTATTTAATAATCTAGACACTCTTGACAAACATCAAAAACTGAAACAATACTGATTTCATAAATTTTAATTATGCTCTGACTCAGGAATGGTGTCCTTTTCTGCCATAATATTAAAAACCTAAACATATGGAAATATTAAAAGAGAAAAAACTGTATGCTACTCCTTCCTGTATTCTACAGTGCTGTTTTTTTCTGTTCCGCATATTTAATTTTTCTGTATTGTATTATCATTCTGTTGCATAAATAAGTTTACTAGACACTGAGATCTCTTTTTTAGAGCTGATCCATGCTCATGCTAGTTAATTGACTTGTTCTTTAATTTACAGTCTGCAACATGAGATTGAGGCAATCAGACTGTGAACTATGACATCAAACTTGTTAGAAGTGCATGTTAAACTGTGGGACATTCTTGAATTCCTTTACTGTTTTTGATTCTATAGCTTTATCGAGAAGCCCATTCTATGTGTATGCAATGTTTTTGTAAAAAAAATAAAATCACCAGTACTATTTAAACCATCATTCCTCTGATTCTAAATTGTTCTCCACTTTTTTCATTTTTTACTTGTTAGCAATTCAGTGGACTGATCCAGATGTGGTCTTTTCAGCCATGACAGGCCGGACAGACTTGCATGCCTTATATCAATAGATGAGTACTGTATGATGAGTTATGTCACTGTATGATTACTGTATGATGAGTTCTTTCAATGGATGAGTACTGTGCAATGAATTCTGTCACTGGATGAGTACTGCGCAATGGGTTCTGCCACTGGATGAATACTGTGCAATGAATTCTGTCACTGGACCAGTACTGTGCAATGAGTTCTGTTACTGGTTAAGTATTGTGCAATGAGTTATGCCACTGGATAAGTACTATGTAATGAGTTCTGTCACTGGATGAAGCAATGAGTTTTGTCACTGGATGAGTACTGTGAGTACTGTGCAATGAGTTATGTCACTGGATAAGTACTGCACAATGAGTTCTGCCAGTGGATGAGTACTGTGCAACGAGTTCTGTCACTGGATGAGTACTTTGCAATGAGCTTTGTTACTGGATAAGTACTGTGCAATGAGTTCTGCTACTGGATGAGAACTGTGCAAAGAGTTCTGTCACTGGATGAGTATTATTCATAAGTTTTGTTACTGGATGAATAGTGTATGAATGGCAGCATATGTTACACATGACAAAGCATTTCCAAGAAATATACAAGAAATGGAATTTCATGTTTACATCAGATTGAGTAAAGACAAATTAGCACAATTTAGTAACAGCAGCAGTGTTCAAAAGAGAAAAAACATTTCAGAGTTCATTACTACAGACAAGAATTCTGATTATAAAAACAGCCTACAGTGCAACAAATTATATAATTTACTATCCAGAAAATAATATGATTATATATGCTTGTCTAGCAAGTGTCTGACACACTCTTAATAAATACTGTTATGGTTAGACAAAATAAAACTTGATGAAGATGGTTCCAGGATGTGTACTTTTAATTTACCAGAAAACACCAGGAGTGTTTCAGAGATCTGTTGTGCGAATAATTGAAATATCTGATGTTATCAGTAATATAAATAATAATATATTGGTCTGGGGCCAAATCAAGCAACAACATGATGTGAGACTGAATGAATTATTGACAGAATAACCTGAATCTGAACAATTGTAAAATCAAAGCATCAGATAAACTCTACTAGCTTCTGGAAGCTAACTCAGCAGATGGCAAAATGAAGCTCTATCAAGTTGCAGGCAAAATCAGAAAGGAAGAAAGAAAATAGTTGGCAGGCATCATTCATAAGGGATGCCAACAACAATCTGGTCATCAATTTAGAGAGCATTAAGGGTAAATGGAAGACGTACTTCAAGAAGTGTCTGAATGAAGAAAACCCTACAGGTAATATACTGTCATGTGCACAGCATAGAATGAAATAGGAAGGAAAACCCACCCTAGAAGATGTATGATGTGTACTAAGGAAGAAGAAGATAGGAAAAACTGCAAGCTCAGATGAAGAATATGACCAAGATATTATTTATGTTATGGATAAATGGCTCCAAAGCTTACTCACAATGGTATGAAGAGAGAGGACCTTCCAAGGTGACTGGATAATAAGCATTCTACTGCCAGCGTATTAAGACCGAAAGGATGTTCCTTACTGCAAGCAGTACAGAGGTATCAGTCTTCAGTCGGACTGCATAAAAATGCTAAAGATGTTGACTGACAAATTAATAACCAGAGTAATAGAAAGCAACATGAAGATGAGCAATTTGGATTCAGACCAGAATGCAGTACAACTGCCCAACGTTTAAAGTGACAGATACTGGAGAAGAAGCTGGAGATGAAAATCAGCCCAACTGGGCATTCTTAGACTTGAAGAAAGCATATGACAAGGTCCCAGGGAATGTGATTTGGGTAAGCCTGCCATGGTTCAAAGTTCTAGAAACATTGCTAGAATTAATGCAGGCTGTGTACAATGACACAAGTATAAACAGTGTTCAGACTCACAGACAGGTTCCCAGTGGGAGTGGGTATGCATCAGGATTCAGGTCTGAGCCCAGTGCTATTCATAATGGTGATGGACTCCAATAGCAAACAGGTCATAGGGGACAGACCAACAAAGCTGCTACACACAGATGATGTGGCATTATAGGCAGATTCTGAATAGGAACTGCAACAAATGACAGGGGAATGGAATGAAAAACTGAAGGCATGTGGGATGAAACCAAGTACAAGCAACACAGTGATCATGGTGACAAATGGTAGAAAACAGAATAAATTTAAAACTGAGATAGAAGGAAAAACAATGGGATAAATTAACAGATTCAGATATCTGGGAGGTGTGATTGAGAAGATGGAAAGTCTGAGTATGAAGTTCAAAGCTAGAATTAGAGGTGCTGCATCCACATGGCACAAAGTGTGCACTAGAAGACTACCAAAAAATTGAAAAGTAAGGTGTACAAAACAGTGGTTCGACCAGTGCTTCTTATTGCCGCAGGAGCGAGGGTAGTGAAGGCAGAGCAGCTGAGGAAACCTGAGTTGATGGAAATAAAGTGCCTGAGATGGATAGTAAGATGCACACTGTGGGCAGATGAAGAAATTATTTCAGTGCAAGTATGAACTGAAGCAGTTGACACTAGAGTTCTCTTATGACAAAAGAGCAAGTTACTTATATTTTTCAAACGATGGGGATGCCTTTGGAGTTTATAAACACTGTCAGGTTTATCTCATAGGGTTAAGCTGCTAATGAGTTTTTTTCCTTTAGTCATCATTTTGATTCCTTCAACTTCACATGAGAACTGCGCAACTGTGAACATGCCACACAACAGGATCAACCCTGTGAAAGTGGCACGTCTACCTAGTGAGCTTACGTGGGTAGCTAATAAACTAAAGTTCCAAAGAAAAGCAATCACAAGGAGACCTTGTTAAGGAGTGTGAACACCTCAGCTATATCAGCTTTCATACTAAAGATAGAGAGCTGCTGAAATGAAACTGGACACAGTTCTTCAAAACAAAAAGTTCCACAGCAAAGTGATAAAAACAAGAACTGCATTTATAAACCCTACTGTCAAGAAGTGCCAACAGAAATCCTTAGGAAAGTGACTGCAGAGGCTTTTTCAAAAATAGCAGAAAACCCAGAACATACTGATAGACTTTTAAAAGGGACAATACTCCTTGTACATCAGCATTTGTAATACAGATGACAGACTATATCAAAACACTGAAACATGAAGGGTTACTGGGATTACCTATAGTATGGCAAATCTATTTTCCTGAATTGTAACTGCTTTTTGCTGTTTTCCTAGCTTTCATCTTCACTGAGTTGCTGTTGTTTCCCAAGTGTTGTTTAATTTGCTATGTTTAGTTACTCTGAGATCACTGCCAATCAGAGCTTGGGATTCAGATGGATTATTACTGCTACTGCTAATTGGCTAATGTGGGCCTGCCAATTAGTACAACAGCAATAATCTCTGATTCAGAAACAGGGTAACATCTCACAGAGGAACACCTCTGCTAATTAACATGTCTCTGAATTAAGCACTGCACTATCATATCAACGTCTGCTAGTGTTCTCCTTACTAGTCTGTATGCTGCAGTTGCAAAAGCATCTCCCATTTGAGACACACACACAGCTAGAGCTGCATTCCTTCTCCTAAACACATGTACACACACACACACACACACACACACACACACACACACACACACACACACACACACACACACACACACACACACACATATATCCACAGACACACACACACACACACACACACACACACACACACACACACACATATATCCACAGAGATTTGCACACAAATGCACACACATAAATTGCTCCACTATACCTACCCAAAAGTGGTGTACATTTTTTCCTCATTGTGAAAAAAGTAACTCAGTATAGTGATTCAGAATCACTTTACCACTTCACTCCTGTGCCAGCACAATTTCCAGTGGTTGACACATATCTAAACAGTACTCCCAATTTCCCGCAGAGTGCTGCTTGCGCATGCTTTTTCATTTGTGACTCTGCTGCCTGTTCTACAGTATCTGCCTGTTTTTAAAACTGCTGCTAAACGTTGTACTAATAATGTGTTTCTGCTTTGTACATGAAACTGAACAAAATACAAGAAAAATGTAAATACTCAAAATGCCTGTGGATAGTAAGACAAAATTAAATACTGATTCACACAGAGTTCATCATGAATGCATTTATAAAGAAATATCAGGCAGTATTCATAGCTGTTTGTGCAAATGCGATATGGGTATTCTTGATGGTTATGAATGAGTGATTCACAGAGGCTGTTTAGACTCCTACGTAAGACCTGAAAAATAATGAGATGCAAATGAAAAATGTTGTAAAGTGTAGTACACTAATGAGGTGGCTTTGCAATTCATAGTCTGACATCCCTGAGGTATGCAAATCCATCGTTAAATGTGGTGCTTCGCCTTTGATATTAGAATTGCAATTAATGAACTATGCAGAAGCATTTCCCTGACATACAAATTAATCTGGGATGCCTTTCATTAGTTTGTGTTAACTATGCACAAGCACTAAAATGACACAATAAATTATTCTGCCCAGCGATGTCTGACCATGTATGCACAAGTACTTCCCTGACACACAAATTAATTATTTCCTCTAGAGACCCCTTCAGTAACATTTCTTAGTATACACAAGCAATAAAATGAAACATTCACCCAAGCGACCCCTTCAGTAACATGCCCCAATATGCACAAGCACCAAAATGAAGCATTCCCCAAGCAACCACTTCAATAAAATATACAGGTATGCATAAGCACTGAAATGAAACATTTCCCCAAGTAACCCCTTCAGTAAAATATCCAATTATGTACAAGCATTAAAATGGAACATTCACCCAAGCGTCCCCTCCAGTAAAAATGCCCAGGTATGCAGATGAACCAACTCAGCTCCCTCATATCTCTGCATTCTGACTGAACCCTGATACTTTCTTGTGTAACCTCTGGGCTATTTATACACTTTGTATGCAAAAGAGTTCATTATAGATTCATGTCTATGAATCAAACTCATGCGCATTATGTATAAACCCTCTGAACAGCACAGTATCTGATCCCCTAACTCTTATGCGTTAATCACAATATGCATTTCCAATGGGGGGGTTCATGTTTACAAAAAGTCATTTGCATTTTCATAGTCATTCTGACAGGCCACTATTTGCATAACCCCATAGTGCTGATATTTGCAGATCACCACTATGAAAATGTGAAGTCTGTGACTATGAATACCGGCCATAGTATGTATATCAGAGATATAAATATATATGTATGTATTCTATTTATTTGTGCTTGAGTACCAGGATTATATGACCTGGCCATGCAAGACCATTTTCAATGCCCAGGGAAGAAAAACTCCACAAAATTACATATTGCTACAATAAAAAGAAAAACTGTACAAAATACAGAAAAATATAATATAATACAGCATGACAAAATGAATGACTTAGCACAATGACTCCTTTCAGGAGAAAGGATAGTTACAGAGCATAAGACTCTTGGTGTGTAAAGGGACTGAGGGATGTTTAGGGTGTATTTATGAGAGTGGAAAAGATGATAATTAGGAAGAGACAGGAAAGCAAGGAGGCATTATTAAAGGGAATATTGCTGGAGGGGTTTGCTGAGAGAAAGAGTTATTGTAAGTGAAGAGGTGACAAGAGATGGAGGGAAGAGAAACATCTGAGGTCTCTAGGATGATAAAGGGTAGTCAGCATGAATAGAGGGAAAGAATGGTATTAAGGGAAACAAATTTGGATATAACATATAAATAATTGAAGAAGTAAAGCAAAGCACGCAATCGTGAGTTTAGCCAGATAAGTTGGAATGAGAGCAGTACCAAGAACGAAATGTATAGTTCTTTAGTTTCATGGGGAGGACATTAGCCTAACTGTAGTACAGAGGGAGTTACACTATTTAGACACACATGTGGAATATAGGGAGTCCTCGCTGAAGCTCTGCTGCAATGTCTAAAATCAGACAGAAAAGTCTGGCCATATTTTATTGCAGAGTAGCTTTTGAACTGGAAAGAGTTTTTGTGATCATTTCCATTGAAACTGACAATTTCTTTGGTACTCTCAATAATTTACTTTTCAGATCAGAAGAGAAATAAACTTCTTTTAAGATTTTTTATCTAGCTTTGTTCATAAAAAAAGATAATCCAATTCAAGTAAAAATGGATTTGGTACAGAATAATTGCTTAATACAAACTGATCTCTTAAACCCCATAAAACAGCAGCAAAATAACCAAATTGCAGACATGAAGAACTAACTGACAGACATTGTTGGAAGACTGAATTTAGAAGACTGTCAAGTAGAATTTAATCTTAAAACATAACATCAGGTTGACTAACAAATTGAGCAAACTAGGAAATAGGGAAAGATGGAATAAAGATGCCAATGCCAACATGAAATCTACAAAAAAGATAGGGAGAACAATATTGAAAATGGTTGTATGAAGTAGTAACTCTACAGCAGCATATATCATATGTATTGGGAAGGTACACAGATCTTTGATTAATTCAGCTAAAACTGAGTCACCTCCCAGATCTCTAATAGTGTGATTCATGTTATTTTTCCATAAAGAGCTTAACCTGAGAACTGCATGGTCTAGTTTTCCAAGGAAAATCAGTTCAAATATTGTCAGATTTGATAATGACTATGCAAATAATACAAAGCAAAAAAGGAAGGCTTCTTGGACCATATTTAAAGCATTAAAGAAGAACAATAGCAGTGTCAGTGGCTCAACAAGTAGCACACTCACATGTGTTAGTACAAAGCAATAAAGAAGAACAATAGCATTGTCTGTGGTGCAACAAGTAGCACACTCACCTGTGGTGGTACAAAGCATTAAAGAAGAACAATAGAGGTGTCAGTGGCTCAACAAGTTGTGCACTCACCCGTGTTAGTACAAAGCAATAAAGAAGAACAATAGCAGTGTCTGTGGTACAACAAGTAGCACACTCACCTGTGGTAGTACAAAGCATTAAAGAAGAACAATAGCAGTGTATGTGGTACAAGTAGCACACTCACCTGTGGTAGTACAAAGCATTAAAGAAGAACAATAGAAATGTCATTGGTACAATTAGCACACTCACCTGTGTTGTACAAAGCATTAAAGAAGAACAATAACAGTGTCAGTGGCTCAACAAGTAGCACCCTCACCTGTGGCAGTACAAAGCATTAAAGAAGAACAACAGCAGTGTCTGTGGTACAACAAGTAGCACACTCGCCTGTTGTGGTACAAAGCATTAAAGAAGAACAATAGAAGTGTTAGTGGCTCACCAAGTAGCACACTCACCTGTGGTGGTACAAAGCATTAAAGAAGAATAGTAGCAGTGTCTGTGGTACAACAAGTAGCACACTCACATGTGGTAGTACAAAGCATTAAAGAAGAACAATAGAAATGTCAGTGGCTCAACAAGTAGCACACTCACCTGTGTTAGTACAAAGCATTAAAGACGAACAATAGCAGTGTCGGTGGCTTAACAAGTAGCACACTTGCCTTTGGTGGCACAAGGCATTAAAGACCACACTTAAAACATTAAAAAAGAACAACAGCAGTGTCAGTAGCTCAACAAGTAGCACACTCACCTGTGGTGGTACAAAGCATTAAAAAAGAACAGTAGCAGTGTCTGTGGTACAACAAGTAGCACACTCACCTGTGGTAGTACAAAGCATTAAAGAAGAACAATAGCAGTGTATGTGGTACAAGTAGCACACTCACCTGTGGCAGTACAAAGCATTAAAGAAGAACAATAGCAGTGTCAGTGACTCAACAAGTAGCACACTCACCTGTGTTAGTACAAAGCAATAAAGAAGAACAATAGCATTGTCTGTGGTGCAACAAGTAGCACACTCACCTGTGGTAGTACAAAGCATTAAAGAAGAACAATAGCAGTGTCAGTGACTCAACAAGTAGCATGCTCACTTGTGGTGGTACAAAGCATTAAAGAAGAACAACAGAAGTGTCAGTGGCTCAACAAGTAGTGCACTCACCCGTGTTAGTACAAATCAATAAAGAAGAACAATAGCAGTGTCTGTGGTACAACAAGTAGCACACTCACCTGTGGTAGTACAAAGCATTAAAGAAGAACAATAGCAGTGTATGTGGTACAAGTAGCACACTCACCTGTGGTAGTACAAAGCATTAAAGAAGAATAATAGCAGTGTCATTGGTACAATTAGCACACTCACCTGTGTTGTACAAAGCATTAAAGAAGAACAATAACAGTGTCAGTGGCTCAACAAGTAGCACACTCACCTGTGGCAGTACAAAGCATTAAAGAAGAACAACAGCAGTGTCTGTGGTACAACAAGTAGCACAGTCACCTGTTGTGGTACAAAGCATTAAAGAAGAACAATACAAGTGTTAGTGGTTCACCAAGTAGCACACTCACCTGTGGTGGTACAAAGCATTAAAGAAGAATAGTAGCAGTGTCTGTGGTACAACAAGTAGCACACTCACCTGTGGTAGTACAAAGCATTAAAGAAGAACAATAGAAATGTCAGTGGCTCAACAAGTAGCACACTCACCTGTGTTAGTACAAAGCATTAAAGATGAACAATAGCAATGTTGGTGGCTTAACAAGTAGCACACTTGCCTTTGGTGGCACAAGGCATTAAAGACAACACTTAAAACATTAAAAAAGAACAACAGCAGTGTCAGTAGCTCAACAAGTAGCACACTCACCTGTGGTGGTACAAAGCATTAAAGAAGAACAGTAGCAGTGTCTGTGGTACAACAGGTAGCACACTCACCTGTGTTAGTACAAAGCATTAAAGACGAACAATAGCAATGTCGGTGGCTTAACAAGTAGCACACTTGCCTTTGGTGTTACAAGGTATTAAAGACCACACTTAAAACATTAAAAAAGAACAACAGCAGTGTCAGTAGCTCAACAAGTAGCACACTCACCTTTGGTGGTAGTAATGGTAAATCAAGGACTTTGGGTTCTTTTTCCACACCAGAAACTTGCATTAATTTTCCTGTACTGGCACTTCAATGCAATATAAGAGGGTGCCACACTCCTGAACTGCTGTCCTTCAGATGAGATCTTAAACTGATGTCCCATCTGTTTGAGTTGGATGTAGCTGAGGTGGATGTAAAAGATCCTGTGTTACTTAGAAAAAAAAAGAGTATGGGAAGATGCCAGGTGCCCTGACCAAATTTCCCTTACTCAGCATGAACACTACTTCAGGTCCCTTCTGAAAAGAGGCCACTGACATAATGGGAATAATTTGGTTAAAGAATGAATGATTAAATTAAATAATAAATAAACAAATAAATAAATATAAATATAAAAGATTTCATCATATATCCAGCAAATTAAATGTTTCTTCTGAATGACAACAGAGTATTTAATATTCGAGGCAGCACATTTTATAGTGAAGAACAATCTTATTCCAAAAAACTGAAAATATGGAGTATAAATATTCTTCACTTAAGTGATAAGAAGAAAAAGTATATTTGCCATTCAGGTATGGCTTCAAAAAGTCTAAAACATGAATAGTAATGAAATATAAAATATTTCATATTAGTATATATTAATAATCAATGTTCCAGATAGGAATTTCATGTATTACAGATTTAAATGCACTAAAGTAATAAGCAAGAGCTTATTTATATGAAGAAAAATACTTCTTAAACTTGTATATGATTTTGGTTTACTATACAAAAAAAGTTACATTAGTTCTTCTCCTGAAGTAATTTGATGTGATGTAGAAAGCAGTAACAAGTCTATAGAAATAAATGTAATTGACTGGTAGGCATATATAATTAGGATATTAGGCTTTTAATATAGTGTTATTTTAATATACCAATAGATTGTAAATGCATTCACAATGCGAACAAAAGATGATTGACTTTAATAATTGGCTTAGTTTCTGGTGTCATTCTAAGGGGGTACAACATTTCTCAGCATGGAAGGAGATGGTCAACAAACCACACTGCTTTGCTAGGGATGGTCTGCACCTCTCCCGTTTAGGCTTTTGAATATTAGCTAAAACATTGTCTTCCCCCATAGTGCCTTTTTTAGGCAATGGCAAACTGAAAGTACTTCTGACAGCAAATCAAAACCAAGAAAATCTAAAGGTATTACTGCTCAATGCTAGGAGCCTAAACAAAAAACTCCACTCCCTAGAAGCTCTCGTTACCCTAGAGAATACTGATGTTTGTGCTGTCACTGAGACGTGGTTTAAAGCTGCAGAGGGCACACCAACAGTGCAAGGTTATAAAGTCTTCCAAACATTTAGACCAGCTACTTCACAGGCAGGGACTAAAGGTGGAGGTGTCTCTATTTACATAAAAATAAATATACTTCAAAGCTGGTCAAACAGGACAATGCACTTGAGCTGTTCCATGTTTAAATCACGTAGGTAAAATCCAAAACCACTTACTTGTAATCTACAGATCCCCATCTATGACCCAGGAAACCCATACCATGTACTTAAACTTATTAGAAGCACTAACCATCCAATCCAATACCATATTTATGGGCATCTTTAATTACCCCACAATTAACTGAGAATCCCATACGACACCAAACGTACATGCAGAGAGATTTCTGGATTTTGTAAACAAACTGTCTGCCTGGGATGACATGATTGACAGACCATGATGCTTTGCCAGAGATGGTCTGCACCTGTCGCCCCTGGGATTCAGGTTACTGGCTAAGGCTCTTGCCACCCCTATAGTGCCTTTTTTAGGCAAACTTCAAAGGACAAAACCACCACTGTAACAGGTGCAAGCATGCAGAATCTGAAGGTAATGCTACTCAATGCTAGAAGTCTAAACCTCAAAATGCACTCTCTCGAGGCACTCCTAAAAATGGAGAACATCGATATCTGTGCAGTAACTGAGACCTGGTTCAAGACTCCAGACAGCACCACTGCAATACCAGGCTACAACTCTTACCACACTTTTTGGCCACCAAACCAGGACCGAAACACTAAAGGTGGAGGAGTGTCAATATTCACCAAGGATATTCACACCACCAGGCTAGTTGGCCAACACAATGTGTCTGAAATTCTCCAAGTGCAACTAACACTAGGTAAGACTGCAATCCAAATTGTAGCTTGCTACAGATCCCCCACCATACCCTAAGATTCTCACTACACCTTTCTAAACATACTGGAAAATATTAAGATAGAACCAAACACCCTAATACTGGGTGATTTTAACTACCCTGCCATTAACTGGGAAAACTATTCATGTCCCAACACCTTTGCATAACGGTTCTTGGAATTCATAAATTCCAACGCTCTGGATCAACTAATCCATAGTCCCACCAGGGGCTCCAATATCCTAGACCTGGTCATTACCAACATGGGAAATCAATGCTCCATACCTATGGTCACCCCCTCGTTAGTCAAATCTGACCATAAGCTAATCACCCTTAACATCCACATCCCACCCCCAGTAAAGAAACCACCATAAAAACTTCCCCAAAGCCAACTTCATGCTACTCAAGTCAGAAGTGACAAACTTCATGACACCCATGCAGACGGGAACTGAAAGTTCAACTGCTGAATCCTACACTAAGGCACTGTACGAGCACATCCACTCATTCATGAATCGTGCCATCCCAAATAGAACCAAAATGCTCTCATCCAAAAGAAGGAAGCCAATCTGGTGGTCCCCTGCCATAAACAAACTTTACAACAAAAGGAAGAAACTTTTGCAAAAAAGAGGAAAATCCCAGGATGCAAAAACTCCCTTACTAGCCTCAGTAAGAAACTGAGATGCCTCATAAAATCCTCCAAAGCTAGTTACGAAAATAAAATTGCCAAAGATTCCAAAGACAACCACAAAGCATTCTATAACCATGTCAAGAATCTAAATGGCAATGCTCAGATCTGCTCTGAGCTAAAACAGAATGGCATTAAATATACTGATCCGAAGGATATTGCCAATATCCTGGCAGATCGATTCAGTGCCAACTTCACACCCCTCTCACCCCCTAAATGGCCCATTTCAATACAAGAAGATTGCCAAATTCCAGTAATAACGGCCACACAGGTACAAAACGCACTCTCTAAAGCCAAGAATACAGCATCCATGGGACCAGATGACATCCCGGACTGTGTACTACATGAACTACAATATGAACTGGCACCTCACCTAAGTGTCATGTTTAATCATAGCCTCACCTCAGGTTTCGTGTCCACTGAGTGGCACAAAGCTACAGTTATCCCAATCCACAAGGGGGGATCAACCTTGGATCCCGGAAACTACCGTCCCATCAGTCTGACAAGCCTTATCTGCAAGGCCATGGAGCGTATTATCATGGAACTTATAAACAAAGACATTGGCAACCTTCAAACACTGGACCCCACCCAGTTTGGGTTTGTGAAGGGCCGATCTTGTCTTCTGAACCTGATTGACTTCTTTGAATCAGTCTCCAGAGCCATGGACAAGGGTAAGGTGGTCCACACAGCCTATCTAGACCTTGCCAAGGCCTTTGACACCATCCCCACTCTGGAATCATAGATAAACTTACTAAGTTGGGCATTAATCCCTATGTCACCCAATGGGTTGCTAAATGGCTTACTGATAGAACCCACACTGTAAAAGTAGCCGACTCCAAATCTAGCTCCAGATAAGTGACAAGTGGAGTACCTCAGGGTTCAGTCCTGGGGCCGCTCTTGTTTGGCATCTACTTCTCTGAAGTACAGGTCAACACTAAGGGACTCTGGCTAACAAAGTTTGCAGATGACTGCAAACTGGGAGCCATTATTGAATCCCCAAATGATGTGGATACTCTACAAAAGGGCCTTACAGAAACAGATGCTTGGTGCCAGAGCCATGGGCTCAAGCTCAATGCCAAGAAATGTATTGTTATCCCCTTTGGGAAAAAAACATGTATCCATGAATTACCATATAGGTGGCAGTACACTAAACACAGAAAGTGTGATAAGAGACTTAGGGACACAGGTGGACAGTGGTCCCACCTTCGATAACCACATCACCACAACAGTCAGGAAATCCTTCTATGTGACACACCTCATCACAAAGGGCTTTTCATCCAGGAAAAAGGAGGTCATTGTCCCACTGCACTCATCCCTCATTAGACCCATTATAAAATACAACGCTCCATTTGGTATGTACCTCTCAAGACATCTGCAACAACTGGAAAGGCCTCAGAAATACCTCACTAAAAGAATCACAGGCCTAAAGCAGATGCCCTACGCTGACCGCCTTAAAAAACTCCAGCTATACTCTGTCGCATATCGTCTACTCAGAGGCGATCTCTGCTTAACATACAAGGCCATGTCAAACCCAGAGCTGTTGGACATGCTACACTTAAAGAAATCCCAATCCCTCAGAGCTACACGCTCCAGGGATCTAAACCTTGTCATCGCAATAAACAAAACATGCTGGAGGGATAGGTTCCTGACCCAGAGACTCCCCAGACTCTGGAATAGATTGCCCATACATGTCAAGCAGAGTGCCTCTTTGGACCTCTTCAAGAGGAACCTTGGCGATTGGATGGGAGAAAGGAAATTCACCCCAGGGATCACGTCAGTCGCCCTGCTAGACAGGGGTCCAGGAAAGTAAATAATGTGGGAAGAAATAGCCAGGGAATTGTTATGGCTAGGCTTGTATAGGCCCTAGGGCTGATAGCCTAGTACCAACCTATGAAACTTTGAACCTATGAACTCCCTGGACCAGACAGTCAATACACCAACCAGCGGTGCAACCATACTGGATCTGGTACTCACTAATATGGGAGACTGCTGCACACCCCTACTGTAATGCCTTCCCTGGTAAGGTCAGACCACAAAATGGTATCCTCTGAAGTAAAAATAAAACCTAGACCCCAACTAAACCAGGAATATTGAGGAACTATTTTAAGGCTAACCTACTGCTATTAAGTGAGAACCTGGCAAAATGTCAAGCCCCCAAAAACCCTGAGAACACTTTTGCCTATGTAGAACTTTTCACAGAAACCCTGTACAAGCATGTTAATAGTTGCATAGAGGCAGCTGTACCCACCAGGAAGAAGTACAGAACTAATTCAAAAAAACAAGCCACCGTGGTGGAATCATAAAATCAACTGGATATATAAAAGGAGGAAGAAAATCATGGCAAAAATTAGGAGGTGCAGCACTCAGCAGGATAAAAGCACTCTCATCAAACTAAACGAAAAACTCAGAAGCCAAATAAAGTCTACCAAAGACAAATTTGAGGTATGTTTGGCCTCCCAGGCCAAGGACAACCACAAAGCATTCTTTAGCTATGTCCACAACCTCAAATGCAATACACAATTGTGTGCAGAGCTCACTGTAAATGGAGCTACATATACTGAGACAGAAGATACAGCAAACCTCCTGGCTGATAAAGTCAACTCCAACTTTACTCCTCTCTCCCCCTCAACTGTCCCTCAGGAAATATCATCAAATATAACTCCCCCACTATTACTAAGGAACAGATCCTTAATGCTCTCTCTAAGTCCAATAACACTGCATCAATGGGTCCATACAATATCCCAAGATACCTTCTAAATAGCACAAAACATGACCTATCAGGGTCTCTGGAGTTACTATTTAACTGTAGCCTCCAAACAGGCTTCATGTCTCATGAATGGAGAAAGGCAACAGTCATCCCTCTGCACAAAGGTGGGCCATCTGCAGACCCTGGAAACTACAGACCCATAAATCTCACTAGTTTTGTATGTAAAGCCATGGAAAAAATTATCATTGAGATGATCAAGAGAGATATAGTAAACCTCTAGACACTGGACCCAACCCAGTTTGGTTTTGTCAAGGGCAGATCATGCCTACTCATCCTGCTAGACTTTTTTGAGAAGGTCACCAAAGCAATGGATGAGGGCAAATTCATTCACACTGCCTACCTTGACCTGGCCAAGGCATTTGACACAATACCCCACTTAGGCATTTTTAACAAACTCAGGATGTTAGATGCAAACCTGTATGTCACCTGGTGGATAACCAACTGGCTCACTGACAGGACCCAGCAAGTTAGAATTGGAGAGTCCACCTCTACAAAGAGGCCAGTCACAAGTGGAGTCCCCCAGGGATCAGTCCTTGGACCACTCCTTTTTTGGCATGTACTTCTCAGAAGTCAAGGCAAATGTCAGTGGTCTCTGGCTGATTAAATTTGTAGATGATTGCAAATTAGGAGCAGTCATTGAATCTCACACTGACACAAATGTTCTCCAGGAGAGGCTGAAACAGACAAACAACTGGTGTCAGAGTCATGAACTAAAACTAAATGCCAAGAAATGTATAATAGTATCAGTCATCCATCCCTGGTAACTATCATATTGACAACACACCCCTTAGAGTTGACCCAGTAGTCAGGGATTTAGGGATACAATAGATTGTAATCTAGCCTTTGATCATCACGTGTCTACAGTGGTGAGGAAATGATTCTATGTTGCGCAACTTATAAACAAAAGGATGGCATCTAAGTCAAAGGAAGTCACTGTTCCACTGTATTCGGCATTCATCAGACCTGTCAATGAGAAGAATGCCCCCTTTGGTATGCACCTAACCAGGCATATCCAACAACTGGAACATCCATAGAGGTTCCTCACTAAAAGAATACAGGGTGTAAGTAATATGTCCTATGCAGACTGCCTCAAGGCCTTATCCCTGCATTCTGTCTCCTACATACTTTGATGGGAGATCTATGCCTGGCATACAGAGCAATGTCAGACCCCACTCTGATGGACCTCCTGCATATCCACAAAACAAAAAGTACCCAGAATTACCCGTTCTAAAGACTTAAACCTTGTCTGTGATATAAATAGAACCTGCTGGAGAGATAGGTATGTATGAAGCAGAGTTCCTCCCTAACCCAATTCAAGTGCAACTTGGATAATTGGATGGAAAAATGGAAATTCATCCCTGGTTTGGCACCTGTCTCTTATGCAAACAGGTAACCTGTAAATGGTTTATCTTCCAGGCCCATGCTTACACTTATCAAGGGTATCAGAACTTGTCAGAGATTTGGGAAGCATGGCTAGGCTTAAAAAGGCCCTTGTGGTCATTAGCCTAGTAAACACGTATGAACCTATCTGTATATATTACGCATGGCCCTTACATGTGTACAAGGGGTTTATGGTTTGAAAAAAGCTCAAAGTAAAGTTAATGTCACTGGCCAGATGCATTTTCTTTTGAATGTGGTTTCAATACCATTTCAATGAATGCGAGTTTCAAGGGCAGAGAAGTTGACTCTCCATGCTAAGTCTGTTTTCATCATGAGATGTATTGTCGGTTAGCAAGTGGCTGTGCTATAACATTTAAAATAAACTTTTAAATTAAATCCAGATATATGTAATGATTGCAGAAATAAAGGAAAAAAACAGTATGCAAACAGACATGTTTGAACAGTGTTTGTGGTACCTAGGGAGAAATAGCCAAATAATGGAACACTGGAATGGATGGGGTGGGGGTTGTGTGGTAGCCCCAATCCATTACCCTGACAAAGCCACCATTTGAACATGATCCATCTCTGAGTGTGTTGTTTTTTTTTTTCCTTTGAGGGTTTTCATTAATACAAAAAGTCTTTTAAAATGTGACATAAGTTCAAATGGAGATGACAAGAATCAGCTGTATAAGAGATCAACCTACCAAACATTAATGGGTGCATGTAACACAAAAGCACAAAAGCTAGAAACAGACATTTAAAAAAGCTGTCTTTTATAATAGGTGAGAATAACAACTTCATATTTGAATGGTTGCACTAAACATATTATTTTGGAATATGAATGGCCTTATAGTTACAGACAAATAGCGCTGAAATATATTAGGAAAAGCAGAAGGCAAATAGCAATGCTACAGGAGACACATTTGGAAAGAAGTATGTAAATTTGGTAAAGAAAGGATTTCAGGATAGGTACTCAGCAGAATATTAGGGATAAAAGAAAAGGGAAGTACTTATATTACTTGCTACAGGAGCTCCAATAGTGACAGAACAGGCAAAAAAAAGCAGTGGTAGATTTATGGTAGTAAGGGGCTACTCACAAGGGAGGAGGATTATGCTGTCATGTATTTATATTCCGCTTAAAACTGCTTTATGAAGCTTAAGAAACTGTTGGAAGAAATAATTAGCTTTCAGCAGGGAATATTACTTACAGTCTGGGACTGGATCTTGATTTTCAGCGATCAGGATGCATATAGGGGACCTAGACAGAGAAATACATCAAAAGAGGGCGGATTTCTGAAGAAATTTATGAAAATATTTGGTATGGAAGATGTGAATTCAAATCAACAATAACATACACTGGAAAAGCTTCAGAAACTCAAACCAGCCAGTGTACAAAGATGGAATAATCATCAGGAACAAGTCGACAGTTTATTGTAATCCACATACAAGTAGTTACCTAGATGACAAATGAGCTAAGTGCTTTCTTTCCTTCATATCTGAAACTTCATTAGAGCTAAAATACAAACCAAACCCGCAGATTATATAATTGATAAACATACTGTTTTTACATTTTTAATGGTTAGTATATATATATATATATATATATATATATATATATATATATATATATATATATATATGGGTTGGAGACGGTGGCATTGACAAAAAGGCAGGAGTCAGAGCTGGATGTGGCAGAGTTAAAGATGTTAAGATTTGCACTGGGTGTGACTAGGATGGACAGGATTAGGAATCAGTGTATTAGAGGGTCAGCTCAGGTTGGACAGTTTAGAGACAAAGCAAGAGAGGCAAGATTGCGTTGGTTTGGACATGTGCTGAGGAGGGATGCTGGGTATATTGGGAAAAGGATGTTAAGGATGGAGCTGCCAGGTAAGAGGAAAAGAAAAAGGCCTAAGATAAGGTTTATGGATGTGGTGAGAAAGGACATGCAGGCAGTTGGTGTGAAAGAGCATGATGCAGGGGACAGGAAAAAACGGAAACAGATTATCCGCTGTGGCAACCCCTAACAGGAACAGCCGAAGATTATGATGATATATATATATATATATATATATATATATATATATATATATATATATATATATATATATATATATATATATATATATATATATATATATATATATATATATATATATATATATATATATATATATATATATATATATATATATATATATATATATATACATATATATATATATATATATTTATATATATATAGGTGCTCTTCACAAGATCGAAGACCCATATAATTGACTTTCATAAGAATGAGCCCAAATCAGCGAAACTCCAGATAACCGAAAGCTTACAACCACAAAACCCAGAACATCGAACTCGACAAGTCAGCAGAAGTCTGATCGTCACTTAAAGGCACAGTTCTACAATGAAACACTGCCTACAGCAAATAACTATCACAGGTTTTGCAGGGGGACAAACCCCCCTGCACCCCCCACACCGCCCTAAATTATATATACCAACTCCTGGACTGCACTACAATGAAAAAATGGTAAATTTCCTGATCGTCATTGTACAGTGATTCAAACCGATGAGATGTTTTAATAGATCATATGCTATTTTTTCAGGTTTATGATTTGTTTGTTAATTATATAAATTACTGGTTTGGTTCTGGATCAACTGGTATCTACTCTTATAAGGGGAACAAACCTTCAAGATCAGGTTCTTACAAATATGTTACTGTTTTGCCCCACACCTGAAGATGTTCTTTTATGGGTCATATCTGACCAACATTCAATATGATTCTCTGTTTTTTTAATTTCTCCAAGCCTTTTGGGTTTCTAATACCATGATGGGAATGGACTCCATTCTCAAGTCAAAGTATGATTAAAGTTCATTAAATTAGTATTCTTTCAATCTTTAATGTTAGCCAGAGGTGCTCTTCACAGCACCTGCAATGTGCCCAGTTATGACTCCTGCAATTCATAGAGTTACTTGTATCGGTAATATAGCTAAATACGACTGTGGATTCTTTTTGATAAGACCCATTGTTCCTACTACTACTTGAACTGTCTGGATATCCTTCTTACACATTGCCCTTGTTTCTGCCTGAAAATCCTGCTATTTTATGACTTTGTGTCTTTCTGTACGTAAGACACTGTAATCACTGGGTGTAGCAATTTCACTGACCAATGCTACTTTTGTCTTCTTTTCATGGACTACTATATTTTGTTTTCTTGCATCTATTTTTAAACTGGTGGTAATGGGTGATCCCGTGTGATGTAAATTTCATCATTATCTATGATGCTTTGTGGCATGTTTCCAGTGTTTTTCAGCTACTTCAATATTATAATGTTTGCACAATCCCCAAATGCAACAGTCTTGCCATATTGGTATGCCTTTCAGTATACAGTCCTTATGCCATTAGTGTATCACAACCAGCAACAACATGTGTGACTGTTTCCAATTCTGTTTTACATAACCTATATTTGTCTGTTTTGCCAGACGTTCAATGTACTTTTTAAACCAACATGTAAGTAGTCCACTGTATTAGGCCACCAATATTAACCTTTCATCTTTTGGTTTAAATTCACCTCTCCTTAACAATTCCTGCATTTGATCTTGATCAACATGAGGTTGTTCCAAGAGTTTTCTATGCCTGCAACAGTATTAATGCATTTTCCACATTTCTTGCCTCCTCATCTGATCCTTTATCTTATATTCTTTCTTTTGTTTTTTTTTTTGTTTTTTTAGCACATTCAGTTGCTACCTGATATTTATCTACTTCTGGTTTGATTTCCATTCCTGCTTGACACATTTTAAATAAATTGCATTTATTTAAACTGCATTTGCTTTAATATTGCCACACACTCAAGTGTATTAGCTTGCACTGCACTTGAAGTGTTTTTAGTGCTGTTTTAGCTGCTTTTCTGTAAAAAAAAAATTCTAAGCTTGTTTCCTATCTTTCCTGTAACTAGTCTAGTCCAGATACAGATTTGCTGTATCCAGGACTGTTTGTAAGCTTCTGAGCTCCCCAAGCCTTTCTGTGCTGGAGGGAAGCCTTCTAGCTTATCAGTGGGAGTGGTAAGCACTAAATAGCCTATCTACCAGAAGAGGAGTAGTTTCTGGCCCAGAAATTGTAGTTTATAGTCTGTCTGGGCAGTTTGTCCATCTCTTTCAACTTTCTGGTTTAAAAGCCAGCATTTGTGTTTTTCCTGCCTTTCCTGTAACTAGTCTAGTCCAGATACAGATTTGCTGCATCCAGGACTGTATGTAAGCTTCTGAGCCCCCCACCAAGCCGTTCTGTGTTGAAGGGAAGCCTTCTAGCTTATCAGTGAGAGTGGTAAGCGTTAGGTAGCCTTTCTACTAGAAGAGGAGTGGCTTCTGGCCCAGAAATTGTAGTTTATTGGCCGTTTGGGCAGTTTTTCCATCTCTTTCAACTTTCTGGTTTAAAAGCCCACTTTTGCACTTGCTTCCCACCTGTCTTGTAACTAGTCTAGTTCAGAAAAAGATTTGCTGTATCCAGGACTGTTTGTAAGCTTCTGAACAGTGCCAAAGTCTGCTCTTCGATTTTCCCTTAGATCTGCTTGCTCTCTCCTCTCCTGCACTTTTACTAGCTTATTAGTCTAGCACTTTACCAGACTTCTTGTAGCAATTATTATAGCACACAAAAGTGCTACCAGCACTAAACAGTCTACAAGGAAACATCACCAGTGCTTATTATTTATGCCCACCCCTCCAGGCATGTCTAAAGGTCAGTTCCCTGTGCTTTCTCCTATTAATGAACTTGGGCATCCTGAGGCAATGTAGCAACTGCCTCATGTACACTGACAACCCTCTCCTCTTACCTCCCAACACTCAGACTTGTGAGAGATGTACTTATATATCCAAATTGGAATAGCTGGTCAAGTTGAGAAGGTCAACACTTGCACCACACCACATGGAACACATAGCCTTCCAGAACACACACCAACACTGCCGTCACATAAAAACACAAACCACACACCCACCTTCGTGAAGGCTCTCAATAAAAATCTACCCAAACAGCAGAGACCTCCAAGGCAGAAATGCACTTGACAACCACAACATAACACTAATCACGAGGCACATAACTCTCCTAAACAGTGTGCCACACAATCAAAGCCCCAAAGGCAAAACAGCATGCCCAACACATTGGTCATAGGTAACTCGATAGTGAGGCACACTGATGTCCCACTCACTAGATTAAATAAGGAGAAAGTAATAGTCAGCTGCCTGTCAAGCACCAGGATCCGCCACATAACGCATGCACTCAAGTCCCTCAACAATAGGTAGAAATATGACTCTGTCATGGTACATGTGGGTGTGAATGACCTACCTCCCTGGACTACATGAAAAGAGACATGGAGGAGCTCTTGGATTATGTAGCTCAGGCGGGTATGACCCTAGCCCTGAGCAGCATCCTACCATCACACAGAATGATACCACAGTACAAGCAGAAAATGATTGATTTCAACAACTGGCTAAGTTTCTAAGGGGATCTAGTATCTATGAGCACATGTATGCCGTTAAGAGGATACAAATAATGCTTTAGCCAGGCATATTGGTGATTTTCCAGACCATTCCTTTAAGTTTTCCGTTTTAAAACATATTAGTTCAGACATTAGAGGAGGGCCCTGGCAGATTAATTTGGAAATTGAAGAATTAAGATGGCAAATTTCCACTGCAGCATATTTGCCCCAGGCTTGAATGAAACGGTTTCGATTAAATGCTTTTAAAGTTTTTTTCTTTTAAAAAGATGACACGTTAAAAATTGACCATGTGAGTTTTTAGGAGACCTAATCATTAGGTAATACTAGTATTCTTGTTTTAATAACTTTTAAAATATTTGAATTAGGATTGGTTTAATGATTGTTTAAATTAATTATAGTTTTACATTTATTATATTCATAATGGTATTCAAATGTGTTAGGTAGTGTAGTATGGATTCTGTAACCTAAAAGTTGTTCAGTTCAGTTATAATTAACTGTTTTTGGAAAAGTTTACAAAGCTGAATCTTTTACTTTAAAACTTGATTTCTAGTCTAATTAATTGGTTAATTGACATTTTATGTTTCTTTTATAAGCATTTTAAAATGGTTGTTTAGTGGTCTGAAGAAGGAAAAGCACTGTTTGTTTCCGAAAGCGCTTACATAATAAATTGTCGTTTTAAGTTGGTCCTGCTTGCCTTTGGTTCCTTCGATTCTAAGGGATCTAGTATCTGTCTGCCTGGGATGACATGATTGATAGACCTCAAGAATTTGCCAAAGATGGCCTGCATCTGTCACCCTTGGGCTTCCGGATACTGGTAAAAGCTCTTGCCACCCCTATAGTGCCTTTTTAGGTGGTGTTCCAAAGACCAAATTACCACCATAACAGCTACAAATAAATGCAATCTGAGGGTCATGCTGCTAAATGCTAGAAGTCTACATTTCAAAATGCACTCACTCGAAGCACTCTTTGAATGGAGAACATCAACATTTGTGCCATAACAGAGATCTGGTTCAAGGCAGCAGAAGGCACCCCTGCACTACCAGGCTATAACTCATTCCACACCTTTCGGCCCCAGAACTTGGATCGAAGCTCCAAAGGCGGTGGTGTTTCCATATTCATAAAGGATGTGCACACCTCCAGACTGGTAGCCTAACATAATGTATCTGAGATACGTCAGGTGCAGCTAACATTGGGTAAGACATCGATTCAGGTCATAGCCTGCTATAGGTCCCTAACCATGTCTCAAGACTCACACTCCATGTTCCTAAGCACCCTGGAGAATATTAGGATCCAACCTAACACTCTTATAATGGATGACTTCAACTATCCCTCCATTAACTGGGAAAACTACTCATGTACCAATACACTTGCCAAAAGTTTCCTGGAATTCATTAATTCCAATGCCCTGGACAAGCTCTTTCTTTCCCCTACTAGAGGTAGCAACATTCTTGACCTCATAATTAGTAACATCGGCAATCGTTGCTCTAAACCAAAAGTCAGTTCCTCCCTGGTTAGATCTGACCACAAGCTAATCACCCTGAAAATTCACCCCTTCCCCCTGCAAAGGTAACCACCATGAAATCTTCTCCAAAGCTAACTTTGGGCTCCTAAAGACAGAGGTGACTAACTTCACTGCACCCATGCAAATGGAGAATAGTTGCATGACCGCCGAATCATACACCAGTGCACTGTATGAACACGTACACAAATGCATGGATCTCGCCATACCCAATAGAACCAAGACGCTCTCCTCCAAAAAAAAAGAAGCCAATCTGGTGGTCCCCTGCCATAAACAAACTCTACAACAGGAGGAGGAAACTGATGCGGAATAAGGTGAAGTCCCAAGACTAGAAAAACTCCCTTATCAGCCTCAACAAAAAGTTGAGATTCCTCATCAAATCCTCTAAAGCTAGCTATGAAAACAGAATTGCAGCAGATAGCAAAGGCAACCACAAGGCCTTCTATAGTTATGTAAAGAATATCCATGGCAATACCCAGATTTGCTCTGAGCTACTGCACAATGGTACCTCCTATACCGAGCCAACAGATATTGCCAATATACTGGCCTACAGATTCTGTGCCAGCTTTACCCCTCCCCCGAAGGACCAGTCACAATACCAGTAGATTGCCAGGCACCCAGTATTACTGCTGCACAGGTTAAAACAGCACTACCCAAGGCCAAGAATACAGTTTCTATGGGACCTGACAATATCCCTGGCTTTGTTCTACATGAACTACAGAGTGAGCTGGCACATCACCTGTGTGCCCCGTTCAATCATAGCCTCACCTTAGGCTTTGTCCCTACCGAATGGTAAACTGCTACAGTCATCCCTCTCCACAAAGGAGGAGTGACTACAGACCCTGGGTACTATTGCTCCATTAGCCTGACGAGTCTGATATGCAAAGCTATGGAACGTATCATCATGGACCTAATAAACAAGGATATAGGGAATCTCCAAACTCTGGATCCCACACAGTTTGGTTTTATGATGGGTAGATCATGTCTGCTCAACTTGGTCAACTTCTTTGAGTCAAGTCACCAGAGCTGTGGATGAAGGCAAGGTGGTTCATACAGCCTACCTTGATCTGGCCAAGGCCTTTGATACTATTCCCCACTCAGGAATCATAGAAAAACCTCACTAAGTTAGGCATCAACCCCTATATCACTTGGTGGGTTGCAAACTGGCTCTCAGGTAGAACCACAGTGTGAAAGTAGCTGATTCCAAGTCAGACTGCCAACCAGTCACGAGTGGAGTCACGAGTGGAGTCCCACAGGGTTTGGTCCTGGGTCCTCTCCTGTTTGGTATCTACTTCTCTGAAGTCCAGGCCAACATGATGGGACTCTGGCTGACAAAGTTTGCAGACAATTGCAAGTTTGAAGCTATTATTAACTCTCCAAGTGATGTTGGCATCCTTACAGAAAGGCCTCAATGAGACCAACGACTGGTGTCAGAACCATGGTCTTAAGCTCAATGCCAAAAAATGTGTCATCATCCCCTTTGGGAAAAACACAGTTCCCATGAATTGCCACATCAATGGTAGTTTGCTGAACACATAAGGCATTAGAAGAGATCTGGTACCACAGGTTGACAGCGACCTCTCTTTTGACCACCACATTGCCACTGTGGTCAGAATGTCCTTCTATGTGGCACATCTCATTACTAAGGGTTTTGCATCCAGGAAGAAACCACCTTTGCTATAAGGACTTCAAACAACACAATTATCCAACCTGATACCCACACGAAACTCCTTGGAGTCATTGATTTACTATACAAAAAAAGTTACATTAGTTCTTCTGAAGTAATTCGATGTGATGTAGAAAGCAATTAACTGAGAATCCCATACGACACCAAACGTACATGCAGAGAGATTTCTGGATTTTGTAAACAAACTGTCTGCCTGGGATGACATGATTGACAGACCACGATGCTTTGATAGAGATGGTCTGCACCTGTCGCCCCTGGGATTCAGGTTACTGGCTAAGGCTCTTGCCACCCCTATAGTGCCTTTTTTAGGCAAACTTCAAAGGACAAAACCACCACCGTAACAGGTACAAGCATGCAAAATCTGAAGGTAATGCTACTCAACGCTAGAAGTCTAAACCTCAAAATGCACTCTCTCGAGGCACTCCTAAAAATGGAGAACATCGATATCTGTGCAGTAACTGAGACCTGGTTCAAGGCTCCAGAGAGCACCCCTGCAATACCAGGCTACAACTCTTACCACACTTTTCGGCCACCAAACCAGGACCGAAACACTAAAGGTGGAGGAGTGTCAATATTCACCAAGGATATTCACACAACCAGGCTAGTTGGCCAACACAATGTGTCTGAAATTCTCCAAGTGCAACTAACACTAGGTAAGACTGCAATCCAAATTGTAGCTTGCTACAGATCCCCCACCATACCCCAAGATTCTCACTACACCTTTCTAAACATACTGGAAAATATTAAGATAGAACCAAACACCCTAATACTGGGTGATTTTAACTACCCTGCCATTAACTGGGAAAACTGCTCATGTCCCAACACCTTTGCGCAACGGTTCTTGGAATTCATAAATTCCAACGCCCTGGATCAACTAATCCATAGTCCCACCAGGGGCTCCAATATCCTAGACCTGGTCATTACCAACATGGGAAATCAACGCTCCATACCTATGGTCACCCCCTCGTTAGTCAAATCTGACCATAAGCTAATCACCCTTAACATCCACATCCCACCCCCACCCCCCAGTAAAGAAACCACCATAAAAAACTTCCCCAAAGCCAACTTCATGCTACTTAAGTCAGAAGTGACAAACCTCATGACACCCATGCAGACGGGAACTGAAAGTTCAACTGCTGAATCCTACACTAAGGCACTGTACGAGCACATCCACTCATTCATGAATCGTGCCATCCCAAATAGAACCAAAATGCTCTCATCCAAAAAAAGGAAGCCAATCTGGTGGTCCCCTGCCATAAACAAATTTTACAACAAAAGGAAGAAACTTTTGCAAAAAAGAGGAAAATCCCAGGATGCAAAAAACTCCCTTACTAGCCTCAGTAAGAAACTGAGATGCCTCATAAAATCCTCCAAAGCTAGTTACAAAAATAAAATTGCCAAAGATTCCAAAGACAACCACAAAGCAAACTATAACTATGCCAAGAATCTAAATGGCAATGCTCAGATCTGCTCTGAGCTAAAACAGAATGGCATTAAATATACTGATCCGAAGGATATTGCCAATATCCTGGCAGATCGATTCAGTGCCAACTTCACCCCCCTCTCACCCCCTAAATGGCCCATCTCAATACCGGAAGATTGCCAAATTCCAGTAATAACGGCCACACAGGTACAAAACGCACACTCTAAAGCCAAGAATACAGCATCCATGGGACCAGATGACATCCCGGACTGTGTACTACATGAACTACAATATGAACTGGCACCTCACCTAAGTGTCATGTTTAATCATAGCCTCACCTCAGGTTTCGTGTCCACTGAGTGGCGCAAAGCTACAGTTATCCCAATCCACAAGGGGGGATCCACCTTGGATCCCGGAAACTACCGTCCCATCAGTCTGACAAGCCTTATCTGCAAGGCCATGGAGCGTATTATCATGGAACTTATAAACAAAGACATTGGCAACCTTCAAACACTGGACCCCACCCAGTTTGGGTTTGTGAAGGGCCGATCTTGTCTCCTGAACTTGACTGACTTCTTTGAATCAGTCTCCAGAGCCATGGACAAGGGTAAGGTGGTCCACACAGCCTATCTAGACCTTGCCAAGGCCTTTGACACCATCCCCACTCTGGAATCATAGATAAACTTACTAAGTTGGGCATTAATCCCTATGTCACCCAATGGGTTGCTAAATGGCTTACTGATAGAACCCACACTGTAAAAGTAGCCGACTCCAAATCCAGCTCCAGACAAGTGACAAGTGGAGTACCTCAGGGTTCAGTCCTGGGGCTGCTCTTGTTTGGCATCTACTTCTCTGAAGTACAGGTCAACACTAAGGGACTCTGGCTAACAAAGTTTGCAGATGACTGCAAACTGGGAGCCATTATTGAATCCCAAATGATGTGGATACTCTACAAAAGGGCCTTACAGAAACAGATGCTTGGTGCCAGAGCCATGGGCTCAAGCTCAATGCCAAGAAATGTATTGTTATCCCCTTTGGGAAAAAACATGTATCCATGAATTACCATATAGGTGGCAGTACACTAAACACAGAAAGTGTGATAAGAGACTTAGGGACACAGGTGGACAGTGGTCCCACCTTCGATAACCACATCACCACAACAGTCAGGAAATCCTTCTATGTGACACACCTCATCACGAAGGGCTTTTCATCCAGGAAAAAGGAGGTCATTGTCCCACTGAACTCATCCCTCATTAGACCCATTATAAAATACAACGCTCCATTTGGTATGTACCTCTCAAGACATCTGCAACAACTGGAAAGGCCTCAGAAATACCTCACTAAAAGAATCACAGGCCTAAAGCAGATGCCCTACGCTGACCGCCTTAAAAAACTCCAGCTATACTCTGTCACATATCGTCTACTCAGAGGCGATCTCTGCTTAACATACAAGGCCATGTCAAACCCAGAGCTGTTGGACATGCTACACTTAAAGAAATCCCAATCCCTCAGAGCTACACGCTCCAGGGATATAAACTTTGTCATCACAATAAACAAAACATGCTGGAGGGATAGGTTCCTGACCCAGAGACTCCCCAGACTCTGGAATAGATTGCCCATACATGTCAAGCAGAGTGCCTCTTTGGACCTCTTCAAGAGGAACCTTGACGATTGGATGGGAGAAAGGAAATTCACCCCAGGGATCACGTCAGTCACCCTACTAGACAGGGGTCCAGGAAAGTAAATAATGTGGGAAGAAATAGCCAGGGAATTGTTATGGCTAGGCTTGTATAGGCCCTAGGGCTGATAGCCTAGTACCAACCTATGAAACTTTGAACCTATGAACTCCCTGGACCAGACAGTCAATACACCAACCAGCGGTGCAACCATACTGGATCTGGTACTCACTAATATGGGAGACTGCTGCACACCCCTACTGTAATGCCTTCCCTGGTAAGGTCAGACCACAAAATGGTATCCTCTGAAATAAAAATAAAACCTAGACCCCAACTAAACCAGGAATATTGAGGAACTATTTTAAGGCTAACCTACTGCTATTAAGTGAGAACCTGGCAAAATGTCAAGCCCCCAAAAACCCTGAGAACACTTCTGCCTATGTAGAACTTTTCACAGAAACCCTGTACAAGCATGTTAATAGTTGCATAGAGGCAGCTGTACCCACCAGGAAGAAGTACAGAACTAATTCAAAAAACAAGCCACCGTGGTGGAATCATAAATTCAACCGGATATATAAAAGGAGGAAGAAAATCATGGCAAAAATTAGGAGGTGCAGCACTCAGCAGGATAAAAGCACTCTCATCAAACTAAACAAAAAACTCAGAAGCCAAATAAAGTCTATCAAAGACAAATTTGAGGTATGTTTGGCCTCCCAGGCCAAGGACAACCACAAAGGATTCTTTAGCTATGTCCGCAACCTCAAATGCAATGCACAATTGTGTACAGAGCTCACTGTAAATGGAGCTACATATACTGAGCCAGAAGATACAGCAAACCTCCTGGCTGATAAAGTCAACTCCAACTTTACTCCTCTCTCCCCCTCAACCGTCCCTCAGGAAATATCATCAAATATAACTCCCCCACTATCACTAAGGAACAGATCCTTAATGCTCTCTCTAAGTCCAATAACACTGCATCAATGGGTCCATACAGTATCCCAAGTTACCTTCTAAATAGCACAAAACATGACCTATCAGGGTCTCTGGAATTACTATTTAACTGTAGCCTCCAAACAGGCTTCATGTCTCATGAATGGAGAAAGGCAACAGTCATCCCTCTGCACAAAGGTGGGCCATCTACAGACCCTGGAAACTATAGACCCATAAATCTCACTAGTTTTGTATGTAAAGCCATGGAAAAAATTATCATTGAGATGATCAAGAGAGATATAGTAAACCTCCAGACACTGGACCCAACCCAGTTTGGTTTTGTCAAGGGCAGATCATGCCTACTCATCCTGCTAGACTTCTTTGAGAAGGTCACCAAAGGAGGGACGTCGGGAGGCATACGCACTGTACTGATTTCAGTACAACGTATGTAGAAGGGGGGGTAGCATTTTAAACTTTCTTTTCCTTCGCGCTTTACTGCACAATGACGTCAGCACGCAGCGCTCCAAATGCTTTCCAAGCGGGTAGCGTTTCAAACTTTCGTGCTTTAAACGTTATGTTTGTCACGCTTTACTGCACACTGGGACTCTGGGAGCTCCAAATGTTTGTCGAACAGGAGGATTCCCTTTACTGCACGTTGGGACTGGGAGAGGATTCATTATGTTGGTGTGAGCAGGATTCCCGAGCTGGTCTCACGTCATGGAGGGTTGGTGAGTAGTGTGTGTGTGTTCAGGATTCCTGAGCTGGTCTCACGTCTAGTGTGTTCAGGATTCCTGAGCTGGTCTCACGTCTAGTGTGTGTGTGTTCAGGATTCCTGAGCTGGTCTCGTGTTTGTGTGTGTGTGTGTTCAGGATTCCTGAGCTGGTCTCGTGTGTGTGTTCAGGATTCCTGAGCTGGTCTCGTGTGTGTGTTCAGGATTCCTGAGCTGGTCTCGTGTGTGTGTTCAGGATTCCTGAGCTGGTCTTGTGTGTGTGTGTGTGTGTGTGTTCAGGTTTCCTGAGCTGGTCTCGTGTGTGTGTGTGTTCAGGATTCCTGAGCTGGTCTCGTGTGTGTGTGTGTGTGTGTGTGTGTGTGTTCAGGATTCCTGAGCTGGTCTTTTGTGTGTGTGTGTGTGTGTGTGTGTGTGTGTGTGTGTGTAAATGCCCCAGGTGGGATGTACTGGTGTGATTACTCATGGTGGTGTGGTAGGGAATACCTCAGGCTTGAACCCTGCACCTTGTATGCAGGTGTTAAAGACCTGAATTCCCTACCCACCACCATTTGTAAAAAAATTGCAGATTTTTGCCTCATATTTGATCTGATCAATATCTGTATGTATCTATGGGTTTTAAATATTGCAATGCTTGAAATTTGATGGTGCAGTGGTAGCAACGTAGCATTGATGCCTCACAGCTGTAGGTTCTTGAGTTTGGTTCTTGGCTGGGGTGCTGTCTTTGTGTGTGTGTGTGGGGGTCTGTATCTTCTCCCTGTGTTTGTGTGGGTTTGCTTGTGTCCTCCCATGTTACAAAGACATGTCTGCATTATTTATTCCTGGGCCTCTGCTGAGAATTGTGTTTTTTTTTTGTTCCAAGTCAGACTGTCCTGATTAACAAATTGACAGGCATTTAAATGTCAGACTTCAGGTTTCTGAATGTTTACTTCCTTACATATTTGATGGTGCAGTGGCAGTATTGTTGCCTCACAGCTGTAGGTTTTCTGGTTTGATTCTTGGCTGGGGTGCCTTCTGTGTGGAGTCTGCATCTTATCCCTGTGTTTGTGACAAAGTAAAACAACTTTTTATTCTAGCAATAAATATGTACTAACAACCTTTTAGCAATTTTTTTAAGTTTATGACTATTTGAAATTTGTCCTTATTTTTGGGACTGTAATACCCTGTTATTTGCTTTGTCCAGTTTTTTTGTGCTAAGGTTGACAGCTATGGCAAGAACTGAATTCACTGAATATGTTTGAGGGCTGTATTCCCTCATTACTGGGTTTGTCCAGGAGTTTTGTGCCAAGAGGTTGACAGCTATGGTGAGAACTGAATTCATTAAATGATAGCCATTTAAGTTTCAGTCTTCCTCTCTTTCACAAAGCAGGTGATTTGGCATAGTGGTATGTTGTTCTGACTATTTTGCACAGTGACCTTGGCAGTAAAATGTATGATGGTAACACAGCATTTTATTCTAGCAGCTTTCCAAGATTATACAAGCAATGTTTAATGTGTTTCTGTTTTTTGCCCCTTTGACCCACCCCAATAAATTTGGCTTTTTCCAGATTTCTTGTGCTGCGAAGTTGAGATGTAGTTGAGTATTGTAGATTTTACAAGGAACTGAGAGCTGCAGGGGAAGAGAAGTTTAGTGCTGATTATGCAAAGTTGGCTCACATTGCTAGTAGCACAAAATGTTGTCTACTTGCTTTTAATGCAGAAGGTTGTTGGTTCTACTCCCATAAGGGGTGAATGCTGCTGTACTGAAAGTTAAGACACTAACTATGAGCCTGTTATCAGTTTGCCATCCATTTCCTATTGCAATATTACTAGCTTATTATTAATGTAATTTAGGCAATTTATTCCTCAGGGGCATCAGACACTATTTTTCGGAGAAGTCATGAAATATAAAGGTGATTGCTAGCAGCAACCTCTTCATTAGTTAGATTTATTTAACGTGGAATTATTTAGATGACTTTTTTACTACTTCAGAGATTGTGCATATTATTTACTGATAATGGTGGACTGTAGAAGTTTGACTAGACTTTTATGATGGAAATGTTCTGAATTGGGCAGTTTTGTTTCATTGTTTACTGGAAAAATGTTCAAAGCAATAGGAAGGTGTATCAAAGAGCACATGTATGTTTTATATGCAAGGGGCCTATGATTTAAAAGCAGCCCAGAATTAATTTTTATCTGCCATGGGTAAAATGTATTTTTCTTTGAATGTGGGTTTTAATGTTTCAATGAATGTGAGTTTCAAGGGCAGAGAAGTTTTAATGCCAAGTTTGTTTAGCAGATGTCTTAGTGTTTGTGCTGTAAAATGCAAAATAAAACTTTCAAATGAAGTTCAAATCATCATAGAAGTAAATCAGTATGCACATTAGTGTTTATGGTAAATGGAGTGAAATAGCAAAGTAATGGATCATTGGAATGGCTGCAGGGGGAGGCTCCATTCGACCATGGTTTTGTGAGGGAAGGGCGGCAAACTTAGACAGCCCCAGCTGAACTATACCTCCCAACTGTCCAGATTTTCAAATAATGAATAGATTTTTTGCTTCTTATTTTTGGTTTGTTCCTCAATTTGTGGTTTTCTGGCAAATGATTTAGGAATTAAGTCACTAAATAATGACACACTAGTTTCAGACTTTATAACCTTCAGAAAAATGCATGCTAAAATAAGACCTGTTCTATCAACTGTCCCAGTTTATACAAGAGCAATTTTTAGTACTGTTTATATGTTCCCTCAATATATTTGGCCTTGTCCAGATTTATTGCATTAACAGGTTGAGAGGTACATGCAAATTGCTTTATAGAATTAGGCATAGCCAAACCTCAACTGTCCCTGATTTTGGCTCAAAATGTTGCTCTTCCCCTAATGATCCCTCCACAAAATATTAATTTTGGAAGAAAACATAGAGGGTTTACTTTACTTTTATAAATAACTGTAATGATCAGAGTTATACATTACATTTATTTCAGAAATGCATGTAGATTCTCTAATTTTGTCAGCTGCTCTAAGTTAACTGTGCTCATATTAAAATGGTGTCCCTCCTTTGACAGGTTCCCAGCTGTATTGTCTGGCAATTTTATATTTTTGCATCACATTTTTGGTCCGTTTTCATAAAATTGCAGTTTTCTGGCAAATTAGTGGCAAATTGTTAAAGACTGAAGTTAGAAAATAATGCAGACATTTCAGTTTCAGATTTCATAACTTTCAGAAAATTCGTACTGATGCAAGACCTACTACTATTCTATTATCTTTCTAAGTTTATAAGAGCAATATTTAAAAAAAATGTCCTTATTTTTGGGCCTTTGCCTCAGTTTTATTTATGAGTTTGTTGCTGTAAGAAGTTGAGAGGTTGTGTGTGTGTGGTAGGTAGCATACCTCTCAACTGTCCAAATTTTGCAGAATGTCCAGATTTTTGCCCCATATTTTTTGTCTGTTCCTCATAAATTTTGTGATTTTCTAGAAAATCATTGAAGGCTGAAATTGCTAAATAATGACAGACATTTGAGCTTCAAACTTCATGTCCTTTAGAAAAATTCATACTAGCACAAATCCTGTTATTCTAGCAACTTTCTAAGTTCACGAGAACATTATTTAATAAATGTCCCTGCTTATTTTAGGCTTTGTCCATATTTCTTGCACTAAGAGGTAGGTAGGGGTGTGTGTGTGAATGAAACATCCTAGTTAGTGGTAGCAGGTGGTTAGTAATTTACTCAAGCTCAAAACCTGTACCTTAGTTACAGAAAACAAAAGCATAAAGTCTCTACCCCAACTACCATGCTGCATTTTTCAAAGAACTGACATTTCAGGTTAATTTTCAATTCAAGGAACCGAGTTTGAGTGAATTTATATTATATTACTGAAGAGGCATTACAGCGAATGCCTCTTCATCGACACTAAAAGAGCGAACAGTGAATTACGAGAATAGCCGTAGCTTGGCTGGAGAGGGGGGGGGGGTAGCAGTTTGAGAGCTGTCAGTACAAATTTGAAAATCCTAGCTACACCCCTGCACCAAAGCAATGGATGAGGGCAAATTCATTCACACTGCCTACCTTGACCTGGCCAAGGCATTTGACACAATACCCCACTTAGGCATTTTTAACAAACTCAGGATGTTAGATACAAACCTGTATGTCACCTGGTGGATAACCAACTGGCTCACTGACAGGACCCAGCAAGTTAGAATTGGAGAGTCCACCTCTACAAAGAGGCCAGTCACAAGTGGAGTCCCCCAGGGATCAGTCCTTGGACCACTCTTTTTTTGGCATGCACTTCTCAGAAGTCAAGGCAAATGTCAGTGGTCTCTGGCTGATTAAATTTGTAGATGATTGCAAATTAGGAGCAGTCATTGAATCTCACACTGACACAAATGTTCTCCAGGAGAGGCTGAAACAGACAAACAACTGGTGTCAGAGTCATGAACTAAAACTAAATGCCAAGAAATGTATAATAGTATCAGTCATCCATCCCTGGTAACTATCATATTGACAACACACCCCTTAGAGTTGACCCAGTAGTCAGGGATTTAGGGATACAATAGATTGTAATCTAGCCTTTGATCATCACGTGTCTACAGTGGTGAGGAAATGATTCTATGTTGCGCAACTTATAAACAAAAGGATGGCATCCAAGTCAAAGGAAGTCACTGTTCCACTGTATTCAGCATTCATCAGACCTGTCAATGAGAAGAATGCCCCCTTTGGTATGCACCTAACCAGGCATATCCAACAACTGGAACGTCCATAGAGGTTCCTCACTAAAAGAATACAGGGTGTAAGTAATATGCCCTATGCAGACTGCCTCAAGGCCTTATCCCTGCATTCTGTCTCCTACAGGCTTTGATGGGAGATCTATGCCTGGCATACAGAGCAATGTCAGACCGCACTCTGATGGACCTCCTGCATATCCACAAAACAAAAAGTACCCAGAATTACCCGTTCTAAAGACTTAAACCTTGTCTGTGATATAAACAGAACCTGCTGGAGAGATAGGTATGTATGAAGCAGAGTTCCTCCCTAACCCAATTCAAGTGCAACTTGGATAATTGGATGGAAAAATGGAAATTCATCCCTGGTTTGGCACCTGTCTCTTATGCAAACAGGTAACCTGTAAATGGTTTATCTTCCAGGCCCATGCTTACACTTATCAAGGGTATCAGAACTTGTCAGAGATTTGGGAAGCATGGCTAGGCTTAAAAAGCCCCTTGTGGTCATTAGCCTAGTAAACACGTATGAACCTATCTGTATATATTATGCATGGCCCTTACATGTCTACAAGGGGTTTATGGTTTGAAAAAAGCTCAAAGTAAAGTTAATGTCACTGGCCAGATGCATTTTCTTTTGAATGTGGGTTTCAATACCATTTCAATGAATGCGAGTTTCAAGGGCAGAGAAGTTGACTCTCCATGCTAAGTCTATTTTCATCATGAGATGTATTGTCGGTTAGCAAGTGGCTGTCAGTGACTGTGCTATAACATTTAAAATAAACTTTTAAATTAAATCCAGATATATGTCATGATTGCAGAAATAAAGAAAAAAAAAACAGTATGCAAACAGACATGTTTGAACAGTGTTTGTGGTACCTAGGGAGAAATAGCCAAGTAATGGAACACTGGAATGGATGGGGCGGGGGTTGTGTGGTAGCCCCAATCCATTACCCTGACAAAGCCACCATTTGACCATGATCCATCTCTGAGTGTGTTTGTTTTTTTTTTTTCCTTTGAGGGTTTTCATTAATACAAAAAGTCTTTTAAAATGTGACATAAGTTCAAATGGAGATGACAAGAAACAGCTGTATAAGAGATCAACCTACCAAACATTAATGGGTGCATGTAACACAAAAGCACAAAAGCTAGAAACAGACATTTAAAAAAGCTGTCTTTTATAATAGGTGAGAATAACAACTTCATATTTGAATGGTTGCACTAAACATATTATTTTGGAATATGAATGGCCTTATAGTTACAGACAAATAGCGCTGAAATATATTAGGAAAAGCAGAAGGCAAATAGCAATGCTACAGGAGACACATTTGGAAAGAGGTATGTAAATTTGGTAAAGAAAGGATTTCAGGTTAGGTACTCAGCAGAATATTAGGGATAAAAGAAAAGGGAAGTACTTATATTACTTGCTACAGGAGCTCCAATAGTGACAGAACAGGCAAAAAAAAGCAGTGGTAGATTTATGGTAGTAAGGGGCTACTCACAAGGGAGGAGGATTATGCTGTCATGTATTTATATTCCGCTTAAAACTGCTTTATGAAGCTTAAGAAAGTGTTGGAAGAAATAATCAGCTTTCAGCAGGGAATATTACTTACAGTCTGGGACTGGATCTTGATTTTCAGCGATCAGGATGCATCTAGGGGACCTAGACAGAGAAATACATCAAAAGAGGGCGGATTTCTGAAGAAATTTATGAAAATATTTGGTATGGAAGATGTGAATTCAAATCAACAATAACATACACTGGAAAAGCTTCAGAAACTCAAACCAGCCAGTGTACAAAGATGGAATAATCATCAGGAACAAGTCGACAGTTTATTGTAATCCACATACAAGTAGTTACCTAGATGACAAATGAGCTAAGTGCTTTCTTTCCTTCATATCTGAAACTTCATTAGAGCTAAAATACAAACCAAACCCGCAGATTATATAATTGATAAACATACTGTTTTTACATTTTTAATGGTTAGTATATATATATATATATATATATATATATATATATATATATATATATATATATATGCGTTGGAGACGGTGGCATTGCCAAAAGGCAGGAGTCAGAGCTGGATGTGGCAGAGTTAAAGATGTTAAGATTTGCACTGGGTGTGACTAGGATGGACAGGATTAGGAATCAGTATATTAGAGGGTCAGCTCAGGTTGGACAGTTTGGAGACAAAGCAAGAGAGGCAAGATTGCGTTGGTTTGGACATGTGCTGAGGAGGGATGCTGGGTATATTGGGAAAAGGATGTTAAGGATGGAGTAAGAGGAAAAGAAAAAGGCCTAAGATAAGGTTTATGGATGTGGTGAGAAAGGACATGCAGGCGGTTGGTGTGAAAGGGCATGATGCAGGGGACAGGAAGAAATGGAAACAGATTATCCGCTGTGGCAACCCCTAACGGGAACAGCCGAAAGATGATGATGATATATATATATATATATATATATATATATATATATATATATATATATATATATATATATATATATATATATATATATATATATATATATATATATATATATATATATATATATATATATATATATATATATACATATATATATATATATATATATATATATATATATATATATATATACACACACATATATATATATATATATATATATATATATATATATATATATAGGTGCTCTTCACAAGATCGAAGACCCATATAATCGACTTTCATAAGAATGAGCCCAAATCAGCGAAACTCCAGATAACCGAAAGCTTACAACCACAAAACCCAGAACATCGAACTCGACAAGTCAGCAGAAGTCTGATCGTCACTTAAAGGCACAGTTCTACAATGAAACACTGCCTACAGCAAATAACTATCACAGGTTTTGCAGGGGGACAAACCCCCCTGCACCCCCCACACCGCCCTAAATTATATATACCAACTCCTGGACTGCACTACAATGAGAAAATGGTAAATTTCCCGATCGTCATTGTACAGTGATCTCCAATTCAAACCGATGAGATGTTTTAATAGATCATATGCTATTTTTTCAGGTTTATGATTTGTTTGTTAATTATATAAATTACTGGTTTGGTTCTGGATCAACTGGTATCTACTCTTATAAGAGGAACAAACCTTCAAGATCAGGTTCTTACAAATATGTTACTGTTTTGCCCCACACCTGAAGATGTCCTTTTATGGGTCATATCTGACCAACATTCAATATGATTCTCTGTTTTTTTAATTTCTCCAAGCCTTTTGGGTTTCTAATACCATAATGGGAATGGACTCCATTCTCAAGTCAAAGTATGATTAAAGTTCATTAAATTAGTATTCTTTCAATCTTTAATGTTAGCCAGACTTGCTCTTCACAGCACCCACAATGTGCCCAGTAATGACTCCTTCTGCAATTCATAGAGTTACTTGTATCGGTAATATAGCTAAATACGACTGTGGATTCTTTTTGATAAGACCCATTGCTCCTACTACTACTTGAACTGTCTGGATATCCTTCTTACACATTGCCCTTGTTTCTGCCTGAAAATCCTGCTATTTTATGACTTTGTGTCTTTCTGTATGTAAGACACTGTAATCACTGGGTGTAGCAATTTCACTGACCAATGCTACTTTTGTCTTCTTTTCATGGACTACTATATTTTGTTTTCTTGCATCTATTTTTAAACTGGTGGTAATGGGTGATCCCGTGTGATGTAAATTTCATCATTATCTATGATGCTTTGTGGCATGTTTCCAGTGTTTTTCAGCTACTTCAATATTATAATGTTTGCACAATCCCCCAATGCAACAGTCTTGCCATATTGGTATGCCTTTCAGTATACAGTCCTTATGCCATTAGTATATCACAACCAGCAACAACATGTGTGACTGTTTCCAATTCTGTTTTACATAACCTATATTTGTCTGTTTTGCCAGACGTTCAATGTACTTTTTAAACCAACATGTAAGTAGTCCACTGTATTAGGCCACCAATATTAACCTTTCATCTTTTGGTTTAAATTCACCTCTCCTTAACAATTCCTGCATTTGATCTTGATCAACATGAGGTTGTTCCAAGAGTTTTCTATGCCTGCAACAGTATTAATGCATTTTCCACATTTCTTGCCTTCTCATCTGATCCTTTATCTTATATTCTTTCTTTTGTTTTTTTTTGTTTTTTTTTTTGGCACATTCAGTTGCTACCTGATATTTATCTACTTCTGGTTTGATTTCCATTTCTGCTTGACACATTTTAAATAAATTGCATTTATTTAAACTGCATTTGCTTTAATATTGCCACACACTCAAGTGTATTAGCTTGCACTGCACTTGAAGTGTTTTTAGTGCTGTTTTAGCTGCTTTTCTGTAAAAAAAAAAAATTCTAAGCTTGTTTCCTATCTTTCCTGTAACTAGTCTAGTCCAGATACAGATTTGCTGTATCCAGGACTGTTTGTAAGCTTCTGAGCTCCCCAAGCCTTTCTGTGCTGGAGGGAAGCCTTCTAGCTTATCAGTGGGAGTGGTAAGCACTAGGTAGCCTATCTACCAGAAGAGGAGTAGTTTCTGGCCCAGAAATTGTAGTTTATTGGCTGTCTGGGCAGTTTGTCCATCTCTTTCAACTTCTGGTTTAAAAGCCAGCATTTGTGCTTTTCCTGCCTTTCCTGTAACTAGTCTAGTCCAGATACAGATTTGCTGTATCCAGGACTGTATGTAAGCTTCTGAGCCCCCCACCAAGCCTTTCTGTGTTGGAGGGAAGCCTTCTAGCTTATCAGTGAGAGTGGTAAGCGTTAGGGTAGCCTTTCTACTAGAAGAGGAGTGGCTTCTGGCCCAGAAATTGTAGTTTATTGGCCGTTTGGGCAGTTTTTCCATCTCTTTCAACTTTCTGGTTTAAAAGCCCACGTTTGCACTTGCTTCCCACCTGTCTTGTAACTAGTCTAGTCCAGAAAAAGATTTGCTGTATCCAGGACTGTTTGTAAGCTTCTGAACTGTGCCAAAGTCTGCTCTTCGAATTTCCATTAGATCTGCTAGCTTTCTCCTCTCCTGCACTTTTACTAGCTTATTAGTCTAGCACTTTACCAGACTTCTTGTAGCAATTATTATAGCACACAAAAGTACTACCAGCACTAAACAGTCTACAAGGAAACATCACCAGTGCTTATTATTTATGCCCACCCCTCCAGGCATGTCTAAAGGTCAGTTCCCTGTGCTTTCTCCTATTAATGAACTTGGGCATCCTGAGGCAATGTAGCAACTGCCTCATGTACACTGACAACCCTCTCCTCTTACCTCCCAACACTCAGACTTGTGAGAGATGTACTTATATATCCAAATTGGAATAGCTGGTCAAGTTGAGAAGGTCAACACTTGCACCACACCACATGGAACACATAGCCTTCCAGAACACACACCAACATTGCCGTCACATAAAAACACAAACCACACACCCACCTTCGTGAAGGCTCTCAATAAAAATCTACCCAAACAGCAGAGACCTCCAAGGCAGAAATGCACTTGACAACCACAACATAACACTAATCACGAGGCACATAACTCTCCTAAACAGTGTGCCACACAATCAAAGCCCCAAAGGCAAAACAGCATGCCCAACACATTGGTCATAGGTAACTCGATAGTGAGGCACACTGATGTCCCACTCACTAGATTAAATAAGGAGAAAGTAACAGTCAGCTGCCTGTCAGGCACCAGGATCCGCCACATAACGCATGCACTCAAGTCCTTCAACAATAGGTAGAAATATGACTCTGTCATGGCACATGTGGGTGTGAATGACCTGAGATGTACCTCCCTGGACTACATGAAAAGAGACATGGAGGAGCTCTTGGATTATGTAGCTCAGGCGGGTATGACCCTAGCCCTGAGCAGCATCCTACCATCACACAGAATGATACCACAGTACAAGCAGAAAATGATTGATTTCAACAACTGGCTAAGTTTCTAAGGGGATCTAGTATCTATGAGCACATGTATGCCGTTAGTAAGAGGGATACAAATAATGCTTTAGCCAGGCATATTGGTGATTTTCCAGACCATTCCTTTAAGTTTTCCGTTTTAAAACATATTAGTTCAGGCATTAGAGGAGGGCCCTGGCAGATTAATTTGGAAATTGAAGAATTAAGATGGCAAATTTCCACTGCAGCATATTTGCCCCCAGGCTTGAATGAAACGGTTTCGATTAAATGCTTTTTAAAGTTTTTTTCTTTAAAAAGATGACACCGTTAAAAATTGACCATGTGAGTTTTTAGGAGACCTAATCATTAGGTAATACTAGTATTCTTGTTTTAATAACTTTTAAAATATTTGAATTAGGATTGGTTTAATGATTGTTTAAATTAATTATAGTTTTACTTTTATTATATTCATAATGGTATTCAAATGTGTTAGGTAGTGTAGTATGGATTCTGTAACCTAAAAGTTGTTCAGTTCAGTTATAATTAACTGTTTTTGGAAAAGTTTACAAAGCTGAATCTTTTACTTTAAAACTTGATTTCTAGTCTAATTAATTGGTTAATTGACATTTTATGTTTCTTTTATAAGCATTTGAAAATGGTTGTTTGTGGTCTGAAGAAGGAAAAGCACTGTTTGTTTCCGAAAGCGCTTACATAATAAATTGTCGTTTTAAGTTGGTCCTGCTTGCCTTTGGTTCCTTCGATTCTAAGGGATCTAGTATCTGTCTGCCTGGGATGACATGATTGATAGACCTCAAGAATTTGCCAGAGATGGCCTGCATCTGTCACCCCTGGGCTTCCAGATACTGGTAAAAGCTCTTGCCACCCCATAGTGCCTTTTTAGGTGGTGTTCCAAAGACCAAATTACCACCATAACAGCTACAAATAAATGCAATCTGAGGGTCATGCTGCTAAACGCTAGAAGTCTACATTTCAAAATGCACTCACTCGAAGCACTCTTTAAATGGAGAACATCAACATTTGTGCCATAACAGAGACCTGGTTCAAGGCAGCAGAAGGCACCCCTGCACTACCAGGCTATAACTCATTCCACACCTTTCGGCCCCAGAACTTGGACCGAAGCTCCAAAGGCGGTGGTATTTCCATATTCATAAAGGATGTGCACACCTCCAGACTGGTAGCCTAACATAATGTATCTGAGATACGTCAGGTGCAGCTAACATTGGGTAAGACATCGATTCAGGTCATAGCCTGCTATAGGTCCCTAACCATGTCTCAAGACTCACACTCCATGTTCCTAAGCACCCTGGAGAATATTAGGATCCAACCTAACACTCTTATAATAGATGACTTCAACTATCCCTCCATTAACTGGGAAAACTACTCATGTACCAATACACTTGCTAAAAGTTTCCTGGAATTCATTAATTCCAATGACCTGGACAAGCTCTTTCTTTCTCCCACTAGAGGTAGCAACATTCTTGACCTCATCATTAGTAACATCGGCAACCGTTGCTCTAAACCAAAAGTCAATTCCTCCCTGGTTAGATCTGACCACAAGCTAATCACCCTGAAAATTCACAACCCCCCCCCCCAGCAACGGTAACCACCATGAAATCTTCTCCAAAGCTAACTTTGGGCTCCTAAAGACAGAGGTGACTAACTTCACTGCACCCATGCAAATGGAGAATAGTTGCATGACCGCTGAATCATACACCAGTGCACTGTACGAACACGTACACAAATGCATGGATCTCGCCATACCCAATAGAACCAAGACGCTCTCCTCCAAAAAAAAAGAAGCCAATCTGGTGGTCCCCTGCCATAAACAAACTCTACAACAGGAGGACGAAACTGATGCGGAATAAGGTGAAGTCCCAAGACTAGAAAAACTCCCTTATCAGCCTCAACAAAAAGTTGAGATTCCTCATCAAATCCTCTAAAGCTAGCTATGAAAACAGAATTGCAGCAGATAGCAAAGGCAACCACAAGGCCTTCTATAGTTATGTAAAGAATATCCATGGCAATACCCAGATTTGCTCTGAGCTACTGCATAATGGTACCTTCTAAACCAAGCCATCAGATATTGCCAATATACTGGCCTACAGATTCTGTGCCAGCTTTACCCCTCCCCCGAAGGACCAGTCACAATACCAGTAGATTGCCAGGCACCCAGTATTACTGCTGCACAGGTTAAAACAGCACTGCCCAAGGCCAAGAATACAGTTTCTATGGGACCTGACAATATCCCTGGCTTTGTTCTACATGAACTACAGAGTGAACTGGCACATCACCTGTGTGCCTCGTTCAATCACAGCCTCACCTTAGGCTTTGTCCCTACCGAATGGTAAACTGCTACGGTCATCCCTCTCCACAAAGGAGGAGTGACTACAGACCCTGGGTACTATTGCTCCATTAGCCTGACGAGTCTGATATGCAAAGCTATGGAACGTATCATCATGGACCTAATAAACAAGGATATAGGGAATCTCCAAACTCTGGATCCCACACAGTTTGGTTTTATGATGGGTAGATCATGTCTGCTCAACTTGGTCAACTTCTTTGAGTCAAGTCACCAGAGCTGTGGATGAAGGCAAGGTGGTTCATACAGCCTACCTTGATCTGGCCAAGGCCTTTGATACTATTCCCCACTCAGGAATCATAGAAAAACCTCACTAAGTTAGGCATCAACCCCTATATCACTTGGTGGGTTGCAAACTGGCTCTCAGGTAGAACCACAGTGTGAAAGTAGCTGATTCCAAGTCAGACTGCCAACCAGTCACGAGTGGAGTCACGAGTGGAGTCCCACAGGGTTTGGTCCTGGGTCCTCTCCTGTTTGGTATCTACTTCTCTGAAGTCCAGGCCAACATGATGGGACTCTGGCTGACAAAGTTTGCAGACAATTGCAATTTTGGAGCTATTATTAACTCTCCAAGTTATGTTGGCATCCTTACAGAAAGGCCTCACTGAGACCAACGACTGGTGTCAGAACCATGGTCTTAAGCTCAATGCCAAAAAATGTGTCATCATCCCCTTTGGGAAAAACACAGTTCCCATGAATTGCCACATCAATGGTAGTTTGCTGAACACATAAGGCATTAGAAGAGATCTGGTACCACAGGTTGACAGCGACCTCTCTTTTGACCACCACATTGCCACTGTGGTCAGAATGTCCTTCTATGTGGCACATCTCATTACTAAGGGTTTTGCATCCAGGAAGAAACCACCTTTGCTATAAGGTCTTCAAACAACACAATTATCCAACCTGATACCCACACGAAACTCCTTGGAGTCATTATTGATGCCGAACTAAAATTTAACCTGCACATACTCCAGTGTATAAAAATAAACACATCAAAAACTGGGCCTACTGTAGCGGAATAAAATATTTCTAATGCCCAACTCTATACTCACCCTGCACAGACACTCCTCCTTCCCTCCCTCCTATATGCCGCTCCTGATCTCACCAATATTCAGGTCACAACACTGAACAAACTCCAAAAAACATACCATAAAATAGCTAGATTCATAACTAACTCCCCATGCAGTGCACATCACTGTACTTCACTAAATTCTCTCAAATGGCTAGAACTCCCTCAACTAATGCAGCTATCTCAGTTTCAAATATTACACTGTATTCTCTACAACCCGACACTCTGTCCATCTCTTTCATCCCTATACTCCATCTCGTAACCCGCCATACTTCAAATCAGCAGCTAATGGATATCTACCAATCTAAAAAAACTGCTGGCAAAATACTCTATAAACACTCTGTTGCCCATGCTTGGAATAAACTTCCATTACACATACTTTCCATCACCCACTCCTTTCACTTTAAAAATGAAGTAAAACTATACCTTCTCAACTCCAAGATCTGCACCTGCTGCCATGACCCAACCTAACCTCCTTACACCCTTTCTCATACCTAGGTACCTCATTTCCCTTCTTTCTCTCTCTCCCTGTAGGGTGGCATATACTGATTGTTTCTTTTTTTCATATGAAGATGAAGCAGAAATATATTTCTTTGTATATAAGCACTGTCTCTGTGTATAGAATACTTGTTCCTTTTTGATCATTTTTTTTTCTACTCTGTACTTTACTTTTGCTGAATAACCAATTTAAAAATTCTGTAGTTGTCTATTATAGCCATATGAATGTATGAATGTAATTAATTATTTTATATTGTGATGTACTTTTACTGTGTATTTAATGGAGCTTTTTTATTCGGGTCTCCTCTGAAAATGGGCCCCAAGCCTGGCAGGATAAACCTGGTTACCAAATGTCAATAAATAAAATAAATAAAGAAAGAAAGAGGTTATTGTCTCCCTCTACTCTTCCCTCATTACGCCAATCATTGAGTATAATGCCCCATTTGGTATGTACCTCACTAAACACCTGCAACAATTGCAGAGGCTGCAAAAGTACCTCACAAAGAGGATCCTAGGCCTTAAACATTTGTCCTATATGGGCAGACTCAAAAAAACTCCAACTATTCTCTATCTCATATCGCCTACTTATAGGCGATCTCTTCTTGACTTACAAAGCCATGTCTAACCCAGCTCTGTTAAAAATGTTACATCTAAAGAAATCCCAATCCCTCCGCACCACACACTCCAGAGACCTCAACCTCATTGCCACAATCAACAAAACATGCTGGAGGGACATGTTCATAACCCAGAGACTGCCTGTGCTATGGAACAGACTTCCCATACATGTCAAGCAGAGCACCTCACTGACCCTCTTTAAGAGAAATCTTGATGAGTGTGTGGGAAATAGAAAATTCACCCCAGGGATCACTCCAGTGGCTTTACTCGATAAAGGCACTGGGAACTATGGTTGGGTGGCATGATGCCAGGGTAATCCTATGGGCTAGGCTTGTAAAGCCTCCAGGGCCTTTAGCCTAGTACACACCTATGAACCTATGATAGGCTTCTGCTAAATTAATCAGGGAAGCCAGTCCTACAATTGCAGCACTATACTAACAATTTCGAGAAGGCCTATACCTCCTTCAGAATTAGGAATATATAGTCTTGTTATACACTGATTTTTATAAATCATTTGATGAGCATGAAGCATCCTTCTTGTTTTCCTGTCCAACTGATCCAACACCTTCTGGGACCAGTCAGTCAGTCCAAAGCTATAAGTTAGGACAGGAAGAGCGAACTGGTTTACAGGCTGGACTTTGTTCCTAGATGTCAGTGCTGTTTTCAGTATTAATTTTAGTCTTCTAAAATATTCCTTAGTAAGTTTTATTCACATTTGTTCATGTTTTATTGTTGATCCTTCATCAATTCCCAAATATTTATACACTGCATCTTGCTCAAGTTCTTTTATATCACATTCGTATCCCAGGCTGATGTTTGCCTGGTGCTGCAGCTTTCCTGCATTAAAGGCTGCTTATGCACATTTATCAAGACTAAATGACATTCTTATATTTATTTTATTTTATTTATTGTCATTTGTTAACCGGGTTGGTCCAACTGAGCCAGGGGCCCATTTTCAGTGAAGACCTGAGGCGAAAAGCTCCAGATACAAGTAACAATTTTATAAAAAAGAGATGCATTTACAATGGTATACTATCAAGAAGTTATACATCAAAACGAAAATCCACTATTTTTTACATGTGTGTTTTAGTTGCAGAATGAATGAACAGTAACAGCAATATAATCCATGTGCAAAAATATTTACAAGTAACAGCAATAAACTCCAAATGCAACAATATTTACATGAACAAGATATAGGTATACAGTAATGAAATCATTAGAAAGAAAATAGAAAAAAGATGTATGCTTAGAGTAAGGGAATAAGTTAGGAAGAAAGCAGTAGGTTATCAGGTTGGAGTTTGACAAGGACAGGACCAGGTCCTTTGTAGGCAGTATTTAAACTCAAGTTTGAACTGGGCTTTATGGGAATACTTCTTATATTGAGAGGAAGAGTATTCCAGGTATGAGCAACAGAGAATTTATATAGGGACTTTCCAATATTTTTTGTTGGTTTGTAGATGGCCAGAAGATGTTTGTCAGATGTATGAAGCTGACATTGGGGGTTATAGAGTGATACAATATTAGAGATGGAGGGAGAGGAAGTGGGGTTATAGAGAATACAGTGTGTAATATGTAGTTGTGGAAGAAGTTGTTTCAGGAATTCAGGCCATTGTAAAGACTTAAGAGTGAAGTAGTGGTGGGATTTATAGGGGAGACTGGAAGAAAATCTAGCTATTTTGTTGTATGTTTTCTCAAATTTGGAGAGGAAAGTTGACAATGTTATTAAGGACTGTAGCTGCATACAGAAGACAGGGTAAGAGAAGACATTGGAAGGGAGGGTTTGGTGGAGGGTGAGAGAAGTTTGTGATTACGGTACAAAAGACCAAGTTTTTGGTGTTTTTTTATACAATGATTGATATGTATGTCAAATTTTAGTTCATCTTCGATAGTAACACCAAGTAATTTAGTATAGGGTTCAGGTCTGATGATAGTATTGTTAAGGGAGGTAATGCAGAAGGAGGATTTATGATGTGCCAGTGTTTTAGGAAGGAAAAGTAGCAGTTTTGTTTTTTAGGATAATATTAGTTGACTATCAGTGAGCCAGGTTTCAATGGAGGTGAAGGTGTCTTGGGTTAGAGCAAGGAGTTCAGGGATGCTGTTGGCGGTGGCAATAAGGGTTGAGTCATCGGCATGTCATTGACAGGTAGAAATGGGGAGGTGACAGATTGCCAGCGTACAGATTGCTGTCTATTAGATAAGTAACTAGAGAACCAATTTATAGAGAGGGTAGAGAGATGGAGATCAGAAAGTTTAGATATCATTTTAGGGTGAGAGTGACAGACTGTATCAAAAGCCTTGGAAAGATCAAGGAATAGACAGGAAACTAGTCAGTTGTTATCGCAGGCTTCTACTGTTTGGGTGAATGAGAGTAGTGTGGTAGATGTGCTGTGGTGGAGTCTAAATCTATGCTGGGTGGGAGTTAGAAGATTGTTATTCAGCAAGTGTTTAAGTAGTTGAGTGTGGACACATTTTTCAAGAATTTTGGAATGGGGGGAGTATAGCAATTGGATGATAGTTGGATGGGTCAGTGGAGTTTCCTCCTTTATGGAGAGGGATAGTAAAAAAAGGATTTCCATATGTCAGGGACAAGGGCTTCAGTAACAGAGCAATTTATAAGAATAGAGATAGGGTTGGCAAAAGATTTGGCAGTGATTTTAAGGAAGTGGGGAGGTAATTTATTGACAGAGGGAGAACAGGGTTTGAGTTTATTCGGCTGGGTTTTGATGAATGCAGTGGGAACAGGTTGAAAGGAGAAAGTATTGGAGGAAAAGGGACTGGGAGGTAAAGGCAGAGAAGAGGCAGTGGGACTTTGTTGAGTTAGTTTTTGAATCAGTTCTATGATGGGATTGTTTAATGGAGCAGCAGTCTCTGTGGCAGTATGGAGAGGGAAGCGGTCGGGGCTATGAGGGTTGCTGGGGTAGAGGATTTTATTAACAGTGGACCACATTTTTGAGGGGTTTTGTGTGGGCAAAGTTGGTTGGAGTTAAAGAATGTTTTTTTTGTCTGAAAATGTTTTGAACACATGCAGTTGTGGTTTCAGTTCTTTGTCCGATGAACTATACAGTTTTAAATCATCCACAAAAAGAAGATGACAGGTCTTTACACTTTGTTGTTTTCTGGGAGTCAAACTGCAGCCATGACCTAATCTGTTAAGTAGACAGCTTAATGGGTTAAGGGTAAGAAAAAAAGAGCAGCGGTGACAAAGAGTCACTCTGGAATATCCCCGTTTGAATCTTTAGCCCTGGAATAATAACTTATCTTTTATCATAGCTTAATTGTAAAGTGGTGTGGCACTGTTTCATGGTCACTGAAATGTAATTGATCAGTGTATGGTGTATCTTATAAATTTTGAAGCACTCTTTTATCTATGAATGTGGGATACTATCAAATGCTTTTTTGTAGTCAATCCATGCCATACTTAGATTCTTCCCCCTTTTACAGTTCTCTATTATGTCTTTATTTAACAACAAATGATCCTTTGTTCCATATGACTTTCTTTTGTTACCATTTTGTAGTATTGCCATGATTGAGTTTTCTTCTAAATTGGCATCTGATTGAGTTTTCTTCTAAATTGGCATCAGTTCCAGTGTATAGTTTATATGTCATCGGAAGACAAGTTATTGGTCTATAGTTTTTAGCACAGATTGTAGATTCTCTCATAAGTAGGAGTATTGTTTTTCCCTGTTGTTAATTAGGTTGGTGTCTGTTTGGGGTACATATATAAATAGCTCTTACTCATGGCTAAATCTTCATGCAAAGATGTTAATACTTTTAGCCAGAAATTAGGTACTGCATCTGGGACTGAGGTTTTTCCAATTAGGAGCTTTTCTTAACTTTATCCCATACATTTAAACTTCTTTTTCTTTATTTTACTTCTTCTGTCAATTCAGCATCTTTGTTATGTTCCACAGGATCTTCACAGATATTTCTGCAAAATGTATCTATTTCTTCTTTTTTTTGGTGTTGTTTCAATTCTTTTTGCCTTGTTTCCCAATTCTCTATAAAACTTTTTTGAATCATCAATAAATTACTTATTTTGTACTTTTTCTTTTTTTATCTGCATATCTTCTAAGTTTTTCTGCCTGTGTTGATATTTTTAGTTAATTATTTGCAATAGTGTATGACAGATCCTGATCTGTTCTAATACTGTGCATTGCTTTTAGCACATCTATCTTTCTGAGTAATTTTGTTGATCTGTTCCCTCTTGTATACTCTTCTAACAGTGAGATTTCTTGTCTTAATTGTTTTAAAGTTTTCTCTATTTGATATTTACATGATGTCATTTGATTCTCTCCTTCCTTTCCCTTACCCTGTGTTTTTACGGTAAGACTTTATCTGTTATTAATTTAGTAGCACATTAATATATCCAATTTACTTCTGTTATATTGCAGGAATCTCTATGAACAGTCCTAATTACTGTGTTCATTTGTTTTATCAGTCTTATAACTTTTTGGGTTTTCTTGACTTTCTGCAGTCTATTTCTTCCATTGATTTTGATATGTCTGTCCATCTCTATTAAATCAAGCAAATGTTCTCTTAGATCATTTCCTTCATCTCCTCCATCTCCAGCAGGCATTCTACGGAAAGTTCCAGAGCATCTTCCTGTGCCACATTCTATTCAGTTTCATCCTACATCATCCGTTACTCTTTCATATGGAAACTTATTGACCTATCACTCCACAACATTGACTGTGTCAGAGTTGCCACAATTTCCTGTTCCTTCCCTTGCTGTACAACTCTAACTGAACTTTTGTACTGGTTTCCTGTGGAAAGCAACTGATCAGATGTTTCTCACTCCCCTGCTTTCTCCTTAATTTAGGGATCCATTGCTCTATCCTGCTGTAATGTTATCAGAGTTAGATTTTCTACGTCAAATCCTTTACTTTGCAGGTAATCCATAACCTCAGTTTCTATTTCTTTCACTTTTTCATTACTAATCCTTTTTTCTACTTTTCCTTTTTGTTTTCATATTTTTTGTATCGTAAAATTTTCCATATCTAGATGCCTTTGTGTATATTTCTCTTCAAATATCTTTGGTTTCGCTCTTTTTGTATTGATTGCTTTTGCTTTCTCCTTTCCATTAATATTGTACCATATTAAATCTCTTTTTCTTTCCCATGTCCATATTTCTTTTCCTGCTCCTCCTGTTTCTCCTTACTTGGAGGACTCATTGTTCTATCATGCTGTGATATAACCTGTGTTAGAGTTTCTACACTAAATCCTTCACTTTGCAGGTATTTTATAACTTCAGTTTCTATTTTAATAATCTTCTGTTCTACATTCCCTCTTTGTGATCTTACTTTTTGTATTGTAAAAATTTCCATATCTGATTGCCATTGCCTGTATTTCTCTTTGAATATCTTTAGAGCTGCTTTTGTTTGTAATGATTAATTTGGCTTTTGCCTTTGCATAAATTTATTTATTTATTTTATTTTACATTTGTTAACCGGGCTAGTCCAACTGGATACATGTCCATTTTCAGTGGAGGCCCGAGGAGAAAAGCTCCGCTATCTAATACATGGTTAAAAAACAGTAAATACACTACAGACAAAAAACAGTAAATACACTATAAACAATGTTTGTAAATCAAAAAAAAAGGCAAGAAATGGTAGTAGGAAGTTACATAAGAGGGGGATAGAGAGGCAAGGGAGATATGTAGGAAGAGCTATGGAGAAAGAAGGAGAGAAGAATTAAGATAAATAGGAAATTTAGCACGATATAGTAGAGATAGCCATATCTCAGGTGGAAAGAAAAAATTTGTAGTAGGTAAAAAGGTTATAGCAGGAGAGTGGGAGGTCAAAGAGGAGCAAGATCAACTTGGATTGATGCAAGAGCAAAGCCAATGTTTAGTAAGAAAGAGTTTTTTTACCAACTGAGATAGAAAATATGGAGTCCCCTGCTGTATTCTTTGAAAGAGCAGTTTGAATCTGAATTTTGTTAGAAAGCTTTTAAGTTGTTGTAGGGTTTTATAAGGGTAGAGAGCATAGGTATGTTATTGTGGGCAATTGTTAGCTGATAGTACTGAATTATATGAGGTAGTTCCAGCCAACCGAGTTTAGAGAGGTTCTGACAGTGATGAGTGTTATATGGAGAGGCAGTGGCGTTATAAGTTATTGTGAGCTTATTAATATTATGCTTTGAAAGATTAGTGTAAATGGGGAAGCATATAGTAAAGTAGAGATAAGATGTGTTCTTGCTATAGTAGATCTAGCTTTATAGTGGAGTTGATGTGACAATCAAATTTTAGAAGGTTGTCAATAGTAATACCCAATAGTTTGGTAGTTTGGTCATATTAGAAGAAATAGAAAAATTAATAGAATGAGACAGGTGAGTGGGTAAGAAGATGAGGAGTTTAGTTTTCTTTGGGTTCAAGAGAAGACAATGAATGGAGAACCATTTCTCAATAGTAGTGAATGTATTTTGGGTAAGGTAGTGAAGGTCAGATTGGTTTGTTGCAGAGCAAATGATGGTGGTGTCATCAGCATACTGTATACAAGTAGATTGGGGGGTGGCAAGATGCAAGTCATTTATGAAGATGGAAAATAATAGAGGACCTAAGATGGAGCCCTGAGGGAAGATTGTTGTTCCATAAAACAGCTTGTTTTCGGTTTTGAAGATAGGAGGTGAACCAGTTTAAGGCTAGATTGTCGAGAGAGATTGTTTTTAAGTGGTGTAAAAGGAGTTGGTGATTAACCATATCAAAGGCTTTAGACAAAAGCAGATGAAAGAAGGTTGTTATTCGTTAATATTAATGGGTCGATAAGGATAATAAGGCTGTAGTGGTGAGCCATGTTGGCAGTTAGCGAGGAGATTATTAGATAGAAGGTGATTTAGTAACTGTTTGTTTTTGCAATAGGAGATAGTAGTGTGTAGATATTCAGCAGGAAGTTTGTCAGCTGAGGGGTAGAAGATTTAAGTTTTAGTAGTAAATTAAGAATATATTGTTGGTTGGCCAGTTTAAGTATTGTGGACAGAATGTTTGTGGATGGTGGTAAAGTTCTTTCATGCTAATAGATCTCATGTTCATTTTGAAACTGATGAAGGTCAAAATGTTTTTGCTGGGAGGAATTATTAGGTGAGTTTTGTGCCTAATGATGTATGTGAGAGAGTGGTCACTAAGGTCATCAGGAGGTACCAGTTGAATAGATCCAGTCAAGTATGGTATCTTTATTGTTAATCTTGTTTGTTCTAGTAGTTGAGCTAATGGTTTGGTGGAATCCATGCAGGTTGATAAGGGTTGATGGATTAGTTTGGTTACATACATCCAGTCAATATTAAAGTAGATAATGTTGATAGGGATGATTTCATTATCTAGACAGAGAATGTCAAATTGTTGGACTTCAAGAAGGGCATGTAGAGCTGGAAGTTTGTTGCAAATGCTGCGGATGTTAAGATGAGCTATTTTCAGAGATTTAGGAGTTTTAGAATGTGGTATAGGTGAGGTTTATCTTTGTTGGGAGTTATTTGGGCCTGGGTTGGGGTGGATGTCCCCATCAATTAATGATAGACTTTGAATCAGGTGAGTTAATTGTATGGGCTTGAAGCAGTACAAGTGTTTTGTATGTCTGAGAATAAGGTATTTAATATGTGAGAGACGATGATATTTAGATTCAAGATATGAGTTGCAATAGGTTAAACTAAGATGTATTGAGAGTGTAGATGATGTCCATGGGGAATGTTAACAGATGGATTTGGACAATGTAAGGTAGGTAAGTGTACAAGAGAGAGGGTGAGTATGGGAGGATATGTGAAGAATGGGCGTTGTGATAGGCTACAGAATATGGTGGGTGTGGTTATGTTGGAATAAGTGTAGGGATTTGGGGGCAGGAGGGGAGAGGAGTGAGACTGAGGGCGGAGTGAGGTGTGGGTAGAGAGAGAAGTTCAGCAGGAAACAATCAGAGAAAGGGAGAAACAAACAGGTAAGTCAGTGAGTTAGAGAAAAAATATGAGTAATTTCTGTAATGAGTAGAGGTAAAAATGTAGAGGATATAGAGTGAGAGGAAAACAGGTAAGGTAAAAGTGAAAAGCAGATCAGGAAGAAGCGGTGAAAGAAATGGAGAACACAGGAGAACTATGATAGAGGTGCCCCTTAGTGGTAGGATGTATGGTTACAGGAACAGGCAGTATAGCAGAGGACTGGGAGGGAGGAAGGAGAGTAGTATGCTAACAATTAAGGATAGTTGAGGTAGTTAAAGATAGAATAAAATGGAGGTATCTAATGTTGAACATAAATAAATAAATATAAATATTTATTTATACATAAATATTGAACCATATCAGATCTTTCTTTCTTTCCCATGTCCATATTTCTTTTTTTATCCCTTTCAAAAATCTCTAGATTTTGTTCTTTATATTTTTGCACTTTTTCAATCATTTATTTTACCAAATGGCCCAAGGTTGCTTGGTTTATATAATGTTTTTCATAAATCTGCTGATGGCACAAGGAATGAAACAATAAACAAACTTCTTTAGCATATACTTTATTTTCACCGCTTTCAACTCGTGACTCCTTCAGAACTGAACACAACACTTAAAAAACTTCCATACTTATATATACATACTCATTAACAATTCATTACATCACACCATTAACCAATTTCCATTTAAAGTGCATCAGTAAAATTTAAAATATTAAACATATAAAAACCATTATTTATTTACATACAATTTCCTATATTTCAAAAAACATTTGATATTGATAGCTTCATTCAGTCCTGGTGTTTTATCTGCCTGAAGTTGTATCTGCCACCAGGTTTCTCTTTGTTCTAAAAATTCTTAAAATCACCTCCCCTTGCATCTAGCTTAACTATTTCTAAGACCAAAAACATAAATTTTTTATATGTCCCACACTCAACTGTGTGCCTATATAAAGTTATTTTTTGATCTCTTTATTTTATATTATAATAATGCTCTCTCATCCTTTCATATAACATTCTAGTAGTCATTCCTAGATAAAAACAACATCCACTGCACAGGCAAACATATACCACCCCTTTTGTTTTATGGGTGGCATGTCCAGGTACTTTTATAGTGCTAGGATAGCTTAATATATTAATAAATGGACCTTCTAATATATATCTGTAGTACCTGCAGCATCCACATTTGTACAGAGCTTGCTTTTTCTGAGTATACAGAAAATTTGGTATATACTTAGTGCAATCCTTTTTAAACAATTTTTTCAAATTATAATTATTAATATAAACAAAACTGAGTTTACTACCTGCAACCTCAAACAAATCTTTACTCCCTTCTAAAATCTTCCCGTTATTTTCTGTTATTGCCCTAATTTCTCTACTGTCTACTGACATTTCAAAATTACAAGTAACTCTATGATGTTCTTTACCCCTAGTTATTACATTAGTCCTAAATGGTGCCTTTAATAAAAAGGGGCATCTCTCATATCTTTTACTATAAATGTCATCTGCTAATTTACTAAGTTCACTTTTATTATATCCTCTTGTTTTTTGGTGGTTATTATACTAGTCGAAGTGTTCCTGTGTTTTTCATAAATCTGTTGTATTAATGAATACAACTTTTTATTTGAAGCTTCTGACAGTTTTTCTTGTGCAAATATTTTTTTTTCTTTCATCTAATTTCACCTTTATTCTTTTTGTATACCTTGTGTCTAGAAATACTGGGCTTCTTGCATAATAGTAAAGATACATAATTTCTTTCTTATCCTCAACAGTCCACTGTATCATCTTTATGGCTCTTATTTTGGCATATAATTTTTTTGTGTTTTGTGGATTGCTACTTCCTTCTACAACATGGGGACCATCCTCCCCCTCGGCTTGACCTAGACCCATTGTAAAAATGTTTCCATGTCTTGAGGATTCTACACTGTCATTTTTATTCAGTCATTGTGCCAGTATGTTTACCAGGATTGGGCAATTTTTATCCTGGGTCTTGTACTCCCAGTTTTCTTTTTAATCTACTTTTGCCTATGATATAGGTTATATAAAATATAGTCTATATATGACTTTTATCTTGCTAACATTTTGTGAAAAACAGGGTTCACCTCATGAAGGTACTCACTAAAACTTGAGGATGAATTTAATTCCTGCAATACTACTTTCATTTGCTTGATGATTTATCATCTCACCATTCAGACCCAATTCAATATCACACAATATGATTCTCCATTAAGGCCCAACCAAATGTGCCCTCAAATCTCACTGTCTTCAAAAGCCTTCTCCAATGCATGTTTCTTAGAACTTTCTTCTGAATTTATGAAATTTAGAACCTCCTCACCTCATGAGAATCCTCTAGATAAAAGGCCATTTTGACCACTGATTTGTAATCTAACCTATCATACTCGGAGACATCTTTCCCTATTAATTGTAAATATGAATCCCAGTTAAGGAATCCCAGCATCAGAAGTATAGCTGAACCAGCAATTCATCACTGTAATAAGCTAATCTTAAGTACATTATTATTAGAGTTACATCTACATCCCCTAGCTCTTGCATTCAAGCAAAAAAAAAAAAAAACATTGCATGTTCCTTCTACAGGCACACCAACCAGGTGGCCAGATGTGCAACACCCCCCCACCCCCAAGCCAGACATTCAGGTCCTGTTTCTGTGTCTCTGCCCCAACCTTCATTTAACATACCCTGCCTGCATGGAGCAGTACACAGCTAATGAATTAGTTAAAAAAATTCCCCTTTACAAACTGTTGCTACACTTTATACCCTGTCTGCATAAGTACTCCAGTTTAAAAAGGTTTAAAAAAGTAAACATATCTCCTTTTTAAACTGTAGCACACTGCTTACAATCAATTTACACCAGGCCTGGCAACCGTGTCCCTTAGGAACAGACTTAGCTTATAAATGCATGGCTCCCAATGTCTTATTTCGGTACAGGATATAATTATTCTTTTGGGAAAACCGGGCTAGGCGTAGGAAGTACCCCCCTCCAGTTGTAGCCTAGTAACAGTCTATGAATCTATGCAAAATCACAGCTGTCATTAACATGCCAGATGACATCCATATCCTCCAAGAATGCCTTATCAATGCAAATTCACGGTGTTAATACAATAGACTAAAGCTCAACAACAGAAATGGGAGCATTGTACTCTCTGAGATAAAGAACACCTCTGCAACTATCACATAAATGACACCTCCCTCAGAATTGATGGCATCATTATTAGAGACTTGAGCAAGTTTGTGGGCAATGAACTGTCCTCTGAAAACATGTATCAACTGCAGATAAAAATAATTTTACCCAGCCCAGCTAATTACTAAAGTAATATCTTGCAAGTGCAAGGAAGTTATTTCCCCCTACTTCACCCTCATTGTATTGATAATTGAATGTAATACCACATTTTATCCCTGTCTATTCAAGCACATGGCTTATTCCTAAAAATTAATAGCATTTTCAAGAAGGAAAAAAAACTCAGGTATGAGTCCTTGAAGCTACACAGACTATATAAAAGGTCTGGCAGATTATTCTCTCTCCTATTGGCTTATCCTTGGTGATATCTGCCTGGAAGTTTTAAATAACTGATTGTTAACAACCCAGAGGTGCTGACATTATAAAAAAGGATTACTGAAATCTAAAAAGGGACACATGAGCATAAATTAGAAGTAGTGTGTTCAGTGGTCCAGTACAGAAAACTATACAGGACATTTTATACTGAGCAGGGCTAGACTTCATGCCTCTTCCTCCTCCTAACTGTAGTAAAACAAAGTCCTTTTTTGTATATGAGGTTACTAGACAGCTTCTATAATGAAGTATGGCATGTGAGATTAGAGGAGATTATATCTGGCAAGGTGAGAACAAATTTAAACAAAGTCATTTCCTTGTTGTGTGACCAAACAGAGCATTGATGAAAATGAACCCAGGACTATAAAGAGACACACACACACACACACACACATGCACACACACACACACACACACACACACACACACAAACTCTCACATGCACACATACACTCACACACACACACACACACACACACACACACACACACACACACACACACACACACACACACACACACACACACACACACACACACACACACACACATAAACATGCCAGAGTGCTATAAGATTGTATATATCCCTCTTTACTGTTTAGTGCATGTCTTGTTTCAGTCTTACTAGTTGACAGTAATGTTTGTATTTGGATTGTATAGAAGGTCAGATGCATGTTAAAATGTAGTTGTATTTATGTGTTTATTAGTAATTTTATTTAATGTTTACAGGGATTTAGGCTGGAATACATATAGATAATAGAAGATGCGATAACTGAAAAGTAACATACAGTACAGATAGGTACATTTCAAGAACACCACAAAACAAACCAGGCTGCATAACAATTGGTATATAAACCAAAAACCAAAATGAACCACAAATTCCACTTGGTCGATGGATGCAAGATGTAGGGCAATCAATAAAAAGCATTTTAGCATTAAAAGAGCTTTATTACGCTTTCAAATGTAAGACAAAATAGCAAAACTCAAAGTTTAAATACCCCTAATATCCATTCACATTTTTCATATAATTTACATTTAATAATTAATTCAGCCATTAAATCAATTTTTTCTAAAAGGTACAGAACAAAATGCACAATTTTACAATACATTATAAATACTAAAATACTTTTTAGCTATAAAATTATCATAAACATAATAACTTTCTTTAACTTTTAACCTCTTGTCTCTTAAAAAGCATTTTATATTAATTGAGTCATTTAATCCCAGGGGTTCATGTGCATTCAACCTTATCTGCCACTTGGTTTCTATACTAATTTATTTTTATAATTACCACCCCTCAAATCCCAGGGTACTTGCTCAATAACAGAAAACACATTTTTTTTATATCTGTCACAAGAAACAGTGTACTTAAATAAGGAATTATTGCTGTCTTTTGTCTTGATACAATGTAAATGCTCTTTAATTCGTTTTTCTAAAGTATGTGTTATCATTCCTATATAATAACTTTGACAGCCTGAATATATCGCTGTATAAATAATGCCAGCTAATTTCCATGTAAATTTTCCTTTTAATTGTATAACATAATTTAAGTGTCCAATAAAACTATTAGTAGTAACATTAATAAATCTACAAATTTTACACATACCACAACTAAATATGTCTCTGTCTCTAACAGTATATGGTAAACTAATATGTGTCTCTTTATGTTGTAACATCTTTTTTATGCATATACTATATTCATAAACAAATGTAGGTTCACTTGTTATAGTCTTAGAGAGTTCATAATTAGCTTGTAACAACTTCCAAGTTTTCTTTATAATATTTTGGACATTTATAATATCTATAGACATATCTACCAAAAAAATGGACCTTTTTAAAAGTTCTACTATTACTGTGCTATACTAAACTAATGCTTTTTATTGACTGCCCTGCATCTTACATTTCAAGAATATGCTTTTAGTAATCTTGCCTGAACATGGAACTATGCATTATGCTGTATGCAAGGAGATTGTATATTACTTGCTTTCATTGTTAACTTAAATGATGCATCATGTTTTGTTACTGCATCACAGTTTGACTTTGCACCTTTAAGTGCAGAAGATAAATTATTCTGTAATTTTCTGTAACATAATTACCAATGCAGTCATCTAAAAGTTTCATATAACTGTCTTTGTTGAGACTGTTAGTCTGTCCCATTTCATTTTAGTTTTTATCTGTTTTTTTATGACAGTTTGTAATTTTCAAATGAATATTAAATATATCGACGAAAGAAGGTACAGCTCTTAAAAATGTTTTTTGGTTTACTGTGCTTTCTTTTTTTTCAAGGTAACACATGAAAAACACCTAAACATACTATGACAGCCTAAATCCACCCACTGGTATTAGGTAAGTATAGTGTTTTAAAATATAAAGAGCATATCTGCAAATGTAATGTTCCTTGTGACATTAACAATTGTCATATTTGTAGCAACAACAGCTGTAGGGCAACCTGACAGCACAAAGACATAACAAACTGCTTTTGGTGTCTGATCTACACTTAACTCACCTACTATCTAGTAGCCTTGTCTTCAGCGGTAGTATTAACTTGTCAGATGTATGCTAGGCTTCAAGAGGGTATTAAATGATGGTACCAAATGAAATTATATGTTTCCCCCACAGCTACTGAACTGTGGTGGACATAGTAATGTTCGCAGTTATGCCATGTTGGGCTGTCTTACACATGATTCTGCAGTTTACCAGATTGCATGTTGCTAAGTAAGTTGGATGTGACCAGTAACTCAAGTAACTTCTTATATTACTGCCAAACTTTCTTTTTTTTTCAGTATGGAATGGTGTTACATTGTAACCAATCTGTAATAAAGACAGATACTGGATTTTAGGAACTCTCTGCTTGGCTTAACCATAACTTTGTCAGATGCTGATGCCATATGTTGTCATGCATAAAAGTGTAGATGCAGGAAACATCCTGTGCTGTTACAGTTTCTCTCTAGGGTGCACATGCTTTATGATTTGAAATATTTGTGGATTATTAAAGGATCATCAAAATTTACCTAGGGAAACTTTTAGATAAAATGAATAGTTAAGCAGTAACTATATTAACTGTTTGCAGGACTCTGTTTAACCAGGAATGCATAAAGTGCTAGTTAGCATTTGTGCTGTGGAGTCTTTTATAAGATTAACAGCATTCTGTATGCTTTACCTTTTTCACAGGTGTTTCATCCTTTACTACCTGAAAGTATAACTTATGGGATTAACTATCACTGACTGAAGGTGTTTCTGAAATGCAAGCATAACTGAACACTCTGCAACAGTGGATAGGAACTCAGTGGGCAAAGTACTTGAAAAAATGGTGTGATAGAGGCCGTTCCCATTTATAAAACATTTATTGATTTTTATTATTTAAGGTAGTTAGACTAGGCAAAGGACACATTGTCATATTTATTATTTTACAGGTTCATAGGTAGGTACTAGGCTATCGGCCCAAGGGCCTAAGTAATTCTAGCCAACGAGGTTCCCTGGCTTACGCCACCCAAGAAAGTTAATTTCCTGAGCCCCTGTCAAGCAGAGCCACAGAAGTGATCCCCGGGGTGTATTTCATATTTCCCATCCACTCATCAAGATTTTTCTTGAAGAGTGCTAATGAAGAACTTTGCTTGACATAGATGGGTAGCTTGTTCCAGAGTATGGGAAGTCTCTGGGACAGGAATCTATCCTTCCAGCATGTCCTGTTTATTGTGGTGACAAGGTTTAGGTCCCTAGAGCATGTAGCTCATAGGGACTGGGATTTCTTAAGGTGTAGCATGTCCAACAGATCTGGGTTTAACATAGCTTTATATGTTAGGCAGAGATCTCCTCAGAGTATGTGATATGCTACAGAGTAAAGCTGGAGTTTTTTGAGATGGTCGGTGTAGGGCATCTGTTTGAGGCCAGTAATCTTCTTTGTGAGGTACTTCTGTAGCCTTTCCAGCTGCTGCAGATGTCTTGTGAGGTACATTCCAAAAGGGGCATTGTACTCTATAATAGGTCTAATGAGTGCCAAGTAGAAGGGAACAATGACCTCTTTTTTTCCTGGATGAGAACCCTTTTGTGATGAGGTGTGCCACATAGAAGGATTTCCTGACTACTGTGGTGATTTGATTATCAAAGGAGAGACTACTGTCCACCTGGGTCCCAAGGTCCCTTATCACACATTTGGCGTTAAGTAGACTGCCGTTTATGTGGTAGTTCATGGGTACAGAGCTTTTACCAAAGGGGATGACAATGCACTTTTTGGTATTGAGCTTGAGGTCATGCCTCTGACACCAGGTATCTGTCTCAGTGAGGCCCTTCTGTAGGATGTCCACATCATTTGGGGACTCGACTATGGCTCCTAGTTTGCAGTCATCTGTGAACTTCATTAGTCAGAAGCCTTCTGTGTTAGCCTGTACTTCAGAGACGTAGACACCAAACAGGAGAGGTCCCATGACTAAACCCTGTGGTACTCCACTTGTCACTGGTTTGAAGTCAGATTTGGAGTCTGCAACTTTTACAGTGTGGGTTCTGTCAGTGAGCCAGTTGACAACCCATCTTGTGACGTAAAGATTTATACCTAGTTTAGTGAGTTTAGCTATAATTCCAGATTGGCGGATGGTGTCGAAAGCCTTGGTGAGGTCAAGATAGGCTGTGTGAACCACCTTACCCTCATCTACGGCTTTGGTGACTGCCTCAAAGAAGTCAATCAGGTTCAGAAGGCATGATCTGCCTTTCACAAACCTGAACTGGCTAGGGTCCAGAGTTTGGAGGTTACCAATGCTTTTGTTTACGAGTTCCATGGTGATACATTCCATGGCCTTACAGACCAGGCTTGTCAGGCTAATAGGGTGATAGTTCCCAGGATCAGTGGTGGCTCCCCCTTTGTGGACTGGGATAACTGTTGCTGTGCGCCATTCAGTGGGCACAAAGCCTGACATGAGACTATGATTGAACATGGTGCTTAAGTGGGGAGCCAGTTCGTTCTGAAGTTCATGTAAAATGCAGCCTGGGATGTTGTCCAATCCCATGGATGCTGTGTTTTTGGTTTTAGAGAATGCAGCTTTTACCTGCATAGATGTGATTTCAGGGACTCTGCATTCTTCCTGTATAGATATGGGCCCTTTAAGGGGTGAGACGGGGGTAAAGTTAGCAGTGAACCTATCTGCCAAGATGTTGGCAATATCAGTTGGTTCTGTAATTTTCATGCCGTTGTGCTGTAACTCAGAGCAGATCTGGGTGTTGCCATTGCGATTCTTGACATAGCTATAGAATGATTTGTGGTTGCCCTTAGAATCAGTGGTGATTTTGTTTTCATAGCTAGCTTTGGAGGATCTTATAAGGGATCTCAGCTTCTCACTGAAGCTGACCAGGCAGCTCCTCCACTCATGGGATTTTACTCTCTTTTGCAACAGTTTATTCCTTCTGTTGTTGAGGTTGCTTATGGCAGGGGGGCCACCAGATTGGCTTCATTTTTTTGGAAGATAGCATCTTGGTTCTGTTTGGGATAGCACGATCCATGCACTCATGTAAGTGCTTATAGAGTGCATTTGTGTAGGATTCAGCAGTCGTAACTGTATTGTCCATCTGCATGGGTGTCATGAAGTTTGCCACTTCTGTCTTAAGAAGCATGAAGGTGGCTTTGGAGAAATTTTTTACTGTGGTTTTCTTAATGGTGGGTGGGGGCGGGATGCAGATATCTAGGGTTATTAACTTATGGTTGGATCTGACCAATGAGGAGTTGATTTCAGATGTGGAACACCATTCACTCATGTTGATAATGACTAGGTCTACGATATTGTTGCCCCTGGTGGGGGTGTGGATAAGTTGATCCATGGCATTGGAATTTATGAATTCCAGAAAGCACTGAGTGAAGGAGTTGGTACATGAGTCGTTTTCCCAGTTAATGGTGGGGTAGTTGAAATCTCTCATTATTAGGGTGTTTGGTTGAACCCTAATATTTTCCAGTATATCAAGAAAAGAGGAGTGGGAATCCTGGGGCATGGTGGGGGATCTGTAGCAAGCTACAATTTGGATTGCAGTTTTGCCCAGAGTTAGTTGCACTTGGATAACCTCGGATGCATTATGCTGCACAACTAGCCTGGAGGTGTGGATGTCCTTAATGAATATGGGACAACGTAAAACACTTAAAAATCAGCTGGAACTGATCCATAATGACAACAGTACTGTTCAAGTATAGCCAATGCTCAGACGAGTGAAAGAAAAAAAACAATGTTTATTCAATAATACATTAACACATTAACAATACATTAACATAATGTATTATTAAATAAACGTTTTTTTTTTCTTTAACTCATCCAAACATTGGCTATACTTGAACAATACTGTTGCCATTACGGATTCCAGCTGATTTTTGAGTGTTTTACGTTGTCGCTTAATAAATATAGACACACCTCTGCCTTTGGTGTTCTGGTCCAGGTTAGATGGCTGAAAGGTGTGGTATGAGTTATAGCCTGGTAATGCAGGGTGCTCTCTAGAGCCTTGAACCAGATCTCAGTCACTGCACAGATATTAATGTTCTCCATTTTAAGGAGAGCCTCGAGTGAGTGCATTTTGAGATTTAGACTTCTAGCATTGAGTAGCATTACCCTCAGTTTTTGCTTGCCTGTTCCTATTACGGTGGTGAATTTGTTATTTGAACCTTGCCTAAAAAATGCACTATAGGAGCGGCAAGAGCCTTAGCCAGCATCCTGAATCCCAGGGGCGACAGGTGCAGGCCATCTCTGGCAAAGCATCGTGGTCTGTTGACCATGTCGTCCCAGGCAGACAGATACTGGATCCCCTTAGAATGACACTAGAAGCTTAGCCAATTGTTAAAGTCAATCATTTTGTCCTTGTACTCCAGTATAATTCTGGGTGATGGCAGGATGTTACTCAGGGCTAGGGTCATACCTGCCTGGGCTACAAGATCAGAGAGTTCTTCCACATCTCTTTTCATGTAGTCCAGGGAGGTACATCTCAGGTCGTTCACACCAACATTGACAATGACAGAGTCATATTTGTACTTGTTGTGGAGTGACCCAAGTGAGTGGGTTATGTGGCGGATCCTGGCACCTGACAGGCAGCTGACAGTAATCTTCTCCTTGTTTAGCCTGGTGAGTGGGACATCAGTGTGCTTGACTATAGAGTTTCCTATGACTAGTGTGTTGGGTACGTTGGTTTGCCTTATGGGCTGTGTTTTTTTGGCACACTGAGTCTGTGGGCTATATTTCATTTGGGTTGTGTTGGGGGTGAAGGTTGCTTGTGTTTCTGCTTTGGAGGTCTCTGTTACTTGAGCAGATTATTATTGAGAGCCTCTGCGAATGTTTTTTTGTTTTTATGTGTGGATTTTGGTGGTGTAGGTTTAGTGGGACTATGTCATGAGTGTGGTGTGGTGCAAGTGTTTACCTTCTCCTCTTGACTGTCAAGTTCAGTCTTGGTTGGAGAGAGCTTTACCTCCAGTTTGGCTAGATAAGTGCATCTCTCACAGGTTGTGGTGCTGGGTGGTAGGAGGAGAGGGTTATCTGTGTCCATGACGCAATTGCTACATTGCCTCAAGATGCCTAGATTCATCAGATAGACAGGAGAGAACATTGGTAGCTGACCCTTCGACATGCCTGAATAAAAAAACTACTTTCCTCTAGACAAGTGTATAAAGTGAGTACAAGAGCTGTTTTTCTCTAAGCAAGTGAGGAAAGTACAAAAACTGTTTTCCTCTAGGTAAAGAGGAAGGTTGAGTGCTGTAGTAATTTGTAGCTTATTATAATATTATATTATAAGTCATTATTATAGATGGGCTTGCTGTATGATACTGTGATGTTAGCTGCATTTTTAACCTAGCTACACAGAAAGAATGTATTCTGATATCAGATAAAGGATTTCTGGCCCATAGAGTCTATCAGTTCCCCATATTTGTATAAACCACATACCCCTGTTAATCTAATCTGGCACCTTCCCACAAAAGCTTCATGTCTATCCCAAATATTTCTGTATTCCTTGACATGTTTTGACCATACAACTTTCCCAGGAAGGCCATACTGTGCAACAACCATCGAGTATGTCAAAAAGTGTTTATCTGAACTGTATAGTATTTTTCATATACCACTAAATTGTGGATGCTTGTCTTCACATTCTTGTTTTCCTGAAATATGGTAACAACTTGGCTCCCACTGTATTTCTAACTCAAATTATGATCCTGTAGCTTATAAGACTATCACAGGCTATGTTAGAAAACTATAAATACTAAGACCAAGGATGTAGTACCTGAATATTCTCTGCTCTAAGCTAGCTAATATTACAAATATATAAGTACTAAGACCAAGGATGTAGTACCTGAGTATTCTCTGCTCTAAGCTAACTAATATTACAAATCTATAAATACTAAGACCAAGGATGTAGTACTTGAGTATTCTCTCTGCTCTAAGCTACAATGACACTGAAGGGAGGGGGGCAATGCACCTCATATCAGAGCTGCAGGATGCAGGGTGGTTTGCCCTTGTAAAAATTATTTAAAAGTTTAACAAATTTGTTTTGTTGTTTTTATTGAACAGTAAACTTTATTGCATTAAAATATTATCATTGTACATGGCAAATATCACTTTGTCAAACAGTTCAAGAACTGTATAAGAAATCACACAGAATATAATCTTTAACTTCCAATATTGAACAGACAGTTATAAAACAGTTAATAAATAAATAACACATTAGATCCATGTGGGGTGAATGAAACTAGGAGCAAAACAATGAAGGGTGAGCACACTTCTATTTCGAGTGGCATAAATCCAAGGACGACAAAGATTCAGTCCATAGTTCTTCAAGTAAAACCAATTTATTTATGTGCATATAGAACAACGATGGTTAGCGCTTTCGCTTACAGCTTCATCAGACCAGTTGCATACTCTCCATGGAGTGTTTAAATATAACAAAAGGCGGGAACCAACATTGAAAGCTAAAAGTTTAAAGGCATATACTAAAATAATTACCTTAAAACTTTAAAACATTAAAACCATATATGTCAAATAAACATAACACTCTGTGACGTGATTGTAAAAAATACATGTCAAGTAGCGTGTATGGCACTCTGTAGCGTAAAAATAAAGATGTTTAAAAACACATCAATTCACTACAAACCTCTACTACGTCTGAGTGACAATACATCTGATTTCCTACCACATAAACTAAACAAATATATATGTACACAATCACAATTACCCATAGTGTATTCAAATCAACAACAGAGGGGAAAATGATGCCTTTAAACTTTTAGCTTTAGAACTATGGACTGAATCTTTGATTTATGCCAAGTGTGCTCACCCTTCATTGTTTTGCTCCTAGTTTCTACTTTTGGTGTTATAAAACAGTTAATGACTTATACAACTTGGTTTCATTGTAGTGACAGCACTTCCTTTTCTCCAGGTTGCAATGCCTATCATGTGATTAGATCTCAACAGAACCTACATGATACAAATCTGGAACTTTAAATTAATAATCACAATATAGGCAATTATAGAACATTATCTATGACTCCTTCAGGGCATGAAAAATACCTTAATCAGTTAGAAAAGATAACCATGGATCCAAATACCCCATCTATGGGTAACTTCAATTATCTACACATAATATGACAGACATACACTACTAATAACAACTATACCCAGAGATTTCTAGACTTTGAAAATTTTAATACACTTGATCCAAATGACCTGCCTATGAGAGGTGTTAATCTTTTCAGTCATTTACTCTGAAATGTTTATCCCCACAACCCAATTTTTACCTCCTCCTTAGTCAAATCTGATCATCTTGCTTTGATTTTTACATGTTTTACAGCTCCTGATCACTCTCATCCATTCACAGATTATTCCCAAACCATTTAGTTACTATTTACCAATCTTATTGATAAACACACATGGCAAAGCTCTGCAGCAAACTCTGCATATGAATCTAAATAAAATAAAATAGAGGAACAAAAGCACTAAAAATATATGGTTGTCTTGCTGAATTTTTAATTTTGGTCATAGTTGCTGTGCATTATTGTGTCCACCAGGCTGCTGGATTTATTTGTGTTATTTACCTTGGTTGGTGGTTAATTTTTCAAGTGTTTTTTGAGGCATCTATATCAGTATAATGTAAGCATAAGTACATCATCATCAAGTTGATATCCAATAATATCAACCCAGTACAGCTGACCTTCTCCAAGACCTCATACTGATGCAATAAGGTATCATCTAAATAAATCTCTGTGCCATTCCAATGAAAGCACTGAGGCACTATCTTCAAGTAATATAAATACCCATATGCATACAGCAAACCATGCATTTTGAAAGCTAACAATGTATTCATTAGAATTAATTCTTCTGTATGTACCACTGTCTCCACCCTACTCTCCAGCATGCATTCCTGTCAACATACTCAAACTGACTAGGTAAACCTTTCATCTCCTACTGCTACACTTAACCACTAACATACTCTTATTTATTCATATAAAAACCCGAGCTATGTTTAGCTAAATGACATTTTTCTCAATTGTGGTTATGTTTCCTCTAAATATTATAATTTTTTTGTTAAAATCTATATATGTTTTTCTTTGACAATTTTAAGTAATATAATAGCTAAATATGTTTTTCTCATCATCCTGTCCTAACATGTTTGTAATAATTTCAGCTGTGATTATTCTCTGTAACTTGTGGGGCTTTTCCCCTCGGGCCTCCAGTGAAATTGGTCTCTCACCCAGTTGGACTATCCTGGTAAACAAACAAAATAAATAAATAAGCTAAATCTACAGAATAACTTAGCTCCTTCATGTAAAGATAACATATATAACTTGAATATAACTCAAAATCATTCCATTATTTCACAGCAGAGGAAAATGTTCTTTTTCTTCAACAACTGCTTTGCCATGTTTCAACGTTTAATGTACTCGGCCCTATAATGAAGAATGTGCCTACCACTAATCAGAAGCTAACTAACATGCTGAACTTCAGGGAAGCAAGACAAAGACAGGAACATTCTAGCAGACAGAAAAAAGATTGTATGAGCCACTGATGTGCAATAAAACATGAAAATAAACTGTTCTTTACACAAAGTTATAGTTATAGCTTAATCAAGCTCCTAAAAGTTAAATGAACATTTGGTACCCCTTAAACATTACTAATCTTCTCATTTTAAACAATACGTGGAACTTTATATATTAATATATCAAATGAAAGTATTAAAGATATAGTGAAGCAAAAATATACATCACTGAAACATAGTCCTGTCTCAAATGTTTGTATGAATATTTTTCTACTGAAATAATTAGACTTGCTTACTTTTCTAATGTATAGTCAAGGATTCCAACTATTTGAATACATTTATTGGTTCATAGGTGTATATTAGGCTAATGACCACTGGGGTCTTTTTATGCATAGCCATGCATCCTGTTTTAAAAAAGACTTTCAAAAGAAACAAAATTCGGAAATGTTTCTTCAAATACTTTATGTCATATCACCTATGATGCAAGTAAGTAATGTTTATATTTAAAACTTTAAAATGCCTATACATTTTATACCAACAAACTTTCAGACTAATTTATAATGCTACTATTTAAACTCTCAATACTTACATGAACATGTTCTTACCCTATTCTAATTGTTACTTTAGCTTTCAGTTTACTCATTACAGAGTTAGTCTATCTTTGTCATCCATGTTGGGAAATCTCTGACACAACACAAGTCCACTATTGGCAAAGAAGAACACACAATCTACTGACTCATGCCAGCAATAAACTATTTATGTTATTAGGAAACAATTTATCCTACAAACCATATTCTTCCAGAAGTCACCAATCCCATCTGCAAAAATTAAGGATCTTGTCTCAAATCTCACAATTTCTGTGTTCAGGAGATATTCAGTCAAACCCAGCTCAGTCTCAAAACAGGCATATATTATGTTAGCCAATCACCTAGCACATCAAAAATAAAAACCTTAAAAATGATTTCTTTAATGCATGTAGTCGTAATAATAAAACAACTGATCTTGAAGAATGACTGTTATCAGAAAGTCCTCATACTCTTGCTGTATTAGATACCAAAAATTATACTGCAATATGAACAAAAGATTATTGACTTCAACAATTTGCTTAGCTTTTGATGTCATCCAAAGGTGTTCCAATAAACTGAAGTCTGGGAGGACAGGACAGGCAGTCCTAACTACTTTGTCAGAGATGTCCTGCACCTGTCCCCCAAGGCTTTTGTATATTGGCTAAAACCTTGTTAACCACCATAGTGCCTTTTTTTAGGCAACCTCAATCCTCAAAAGTTTCCAACATAACACCACAGAATCTGGATAGCATAAAGGTATTCCTGCTCACTGCTAGGTGCCTTAACATAAAAGCTCCACTCCCTGCAAGCACTCCTAACCTGTAAAACACTGAAATCTGTATTGTTACTGAGACCCGGTGCATGACCACTGACAGCACTTCATCAGTGCAGAGTTTCAATGCCTACCACATGTTCAGGCTCACTGCACTAGATAAAGGTACTAAAGGTGGCAGTGTCTCCATATTTGTAAACAACCACTTTACCTCCAGACTAGTTACACAAGATAATGATTTGGAACTCCTTTCTGTCCAACATACCATTAACAAGACTGCGGGCCTCTACTGAAAACGACATATATCCAGTTGACTAGCTAGCCACAAAAAATAAATAAAATAAATAAAATAAATTATCACATCATGGCTAATTCTAGGACCCCCTTGTTTACTTACTCAGCCCATAATGCCTTAATAATTAATATGGAGTCCCTAAGCATTGCTCAACTTCTGAGAGACTTGCTTGGCTACAATCACCTGCATTAGAAGCTGAAGTTAAGTACAAACTTGCAGTTTTAAAAGTACTGTTTTTCATTTTTTCTGCACCTAATTGTGTGTTTCACTGAATAGTGTGTGTGTGCTGTGTCTCTATCTCCAGTTTGTTCCCACCCACCCTCCTTGTTCTTGTTTTGGTGTTAGTATTGGTGGCTCTGGAATTGCCTGCCCCTCCTGTAAGTCTGTATTTGACCACTCCTCTTGAGTCCATCTCATTTGCTCACTTAACCGAATACAGTGAGATCCTATTTTGAGTCTAGTGTTCACTCTACATAATACAGAGAGAAGATTTGAGAAGGTCAACCCACTTAAGTTATTCCTTCCTCTCTCCTTGCACTTTACTAACAAAAAAATTGCACTTTATTCATCTGATTTTACTGTATTTGTATTTCCTCCTACTTTATTTTGCTTTTGCCTCTTAAAAATACTCAATTTTATTTATTCTGCTGCATTTATTACTGCTTGGTATTAGCCTGATTAAATTGTAACTGTTATTCTAAATCTTTTGGTTTAAGCACTTGGGCTTCATACCGGTTGTTTTACATTAAGAAGGTTTGTGGTCTGCACTGTTGTGGCAGGACAGGTAGCTTACATCCTTTTAAGCTAGGAATTGCTGATTGAAGGCTCAGTGTCTGCTATTCTAAAAGTGTATTAGTTCTGGTTTAAGCACTTGGGCTTCAGGCCAGTTATTCTACATTAAGAAGGTTTGTGGTCTGCACTCTTGTGGGAGGAGAGGCTGAATTCTGCCCTTCTGATTTAGGAATTTCTGATCACAGGCTTATTGTGCCTGCTTATTTGAACTGTTTCTTTCCAAAGTTGGTGCGCCTTGTTGCTGTAGCATAGGACCAGATTTAGGCCTGCTGAATCTAGCTTTGTTTGTGCAACTTAAGCACTGATCCAGGCCATCTTTTTTTGGAGAAGGTTCCCCTGCACACAAGTAGTGGGAGTGTGCAGTTAGAACTTGTCTGATTGAAGACTGCTGGAACAGGGCTCAGTTTTGAGCTTTTTTCTGGTTAGTTGGGTAACTTGTTTAAATCAGTTTGTTCGTTTTCTATTGTTTTATATATATATATATATATATATATATATATATATATATATATATATATATATATATAAAAATAACTGCACTTTATTCATCTGCTTTTACTATATTTGTGTTTCTTCCTACTTTATTACTAGGGGCATTGACTACAACTCTGAACTGAGATATATAACAATAAGAATCCTTTTCTGTGCTTTTAAAGTGTTTTTTTTATTGCATCTGCTTTATTTTCTGAAAAAAAAATATATATATATATATATATATATATATATCTGCATATACTTGTTTCCTGCCTTTCTAAGCTAGTATAGTCCAGTTTTCAGGTTAGTGCTGAATTCAGGGCTGTGTTACAAATCTCTGTGTTTGCCCATATCTTACTTGGATAGAAGAAAGTTTCTCTGTTCACTTGTGAGAGAGTGGAGCTTTGAGCAGCCTTTCTGTCCCTGGAGGAGTAGTTTCAGCCCAGAAATTAGTAGTTTATTGGCCATTTTGGACTAATTTCTATCTCTTTCATTTCCCCGCTATAAAAACTGCATTTGCCTAGTTTTGCACGCTGGGCAGCGCCAGTTAGCTAGGGTATAACTATTCCCAGCTCCACAAAGTCTCCTCTTCAATTTTTCCCTTAGAACTAGACAAACATTCAACTTAAGCACTCAAGCCATTCATTTCTCAGCCTGGCACTTGCTCAAAACTCATAGCAAGCACTTATAAACCCTAGCACTAGACCCCCCTCTATATTGTACAGAAGGACAAGGCTCTCTATTCGACCTTACCAGCTATTCAATAAAACAGTTCACTGTACCTATCCAGGCATGTCTAAAGGGCAGTTTCAGTTGTACTCTCCAGTCCAACTGGTGAATCTGAGCAATTTGAGGCAATGTTACAACTGCCTCATGTACACAGACAACCCTCTCCTCCTACCACCAAACACTAATACATGCGAGAGATGCAATTATACAGCCAAACTGGAGGCTAAGCTCTCTCAACCCAAGACTGGATCAGACAGTCAAGAGGAGAAGGGAAATACTGGCATCACACCACCAGTCTCACATAGATCCAATAAACCAGCACTGGCAAAAAACACACATAAATACTCAAAAACAAACTCGGAGGCACTAAATAAAAATCTGCAAAAGCAACAGAGACCTCCAAAGCAGACATCCAAGCAACCTCCACCCCCCAACACAAACCATGAAACACATACTTCACAAAACCAGCATGCCACACAATCACAGCCCTTAAGGATACCCAACATACTAGTAATAGGTGACTCTGTAGTCAGGCACACTGACGTCCCACTCACTAGGCTGAATAAGGAGAAGATTACTGTTAGCTGCCTGTCGGGTGCCAGGATCCACCACATAACACAAGCACTCAGGTCACTCCAGAACAAGTACAAATATGACTCTATCATTGTCCATGTTGGTGTGAATGACCTGAGCCGTACCTCCCTGGACTATATGAAAAGAGACATAAAAGAGCTCTCTGATCATGTAGCCCAGGCCGGTATGTCCCTAACCCTGAGTAGCATCCTGCCCCCACCAAGAATGATACAACGGCATAAAGAAAAAAAAATATCAATTTCAACAATTGGCTATGTTTCTGGTGTCATTCAAAGGGGATCCAGTGTCTGTCCACCTGGTATGACATGCTCGACAAGCCACGCTGCTTTGCTAGAGATGGTTTGCACCTGCCACCTTTAGGCTTTCGGATACTGGCCAAGGCTCTTGCCATCCCCATCGTACCTTTTTTAGACAAGGCTTGAAAGACAAACCCACCACCATAAATAGCACAAGTAACAAAAATGTGAGGGTAATGCCACTCAATGCCAGAAGTCTAAACCTCAAAATGCATGCACTTGAGGCACTCCTCAGTATGGAGAAAACCGATATATGTGCAGTAACAAAAACCTGGTTTAAGGCTCCAGAGAGCACCCCAGCACTACCAGGCTACAACTCATACCATACATTTTGGCCACAGAACCCAGACCAAAATACAAAAGGTGGGGAAGTATCCATATTCATCAAGGATACCCACACCTCCAGGTTAGTGGCACAGCACAATGCTTCAGAGATCAACCATGTGCAACTAACAATGGGCAAAACTGCTACTCAAATTGTAGGCTGCTAGAGAACACCCACCATGTCCCAGGACCCCCATTCCGTGTTTCTGGAAACACTGGGAAACATAAAGTCCTACCAAACACACTACTATTGGGTGATTTCAGCTACCCAAACATTAACTGGGAGAACTACTCAAGTATTAACTCCCTTGTCCAACATTTCCTAGAATTTATAAACTCAAACACCCTGGATCAACTGGTCAACACTCCCACCAGAGGTGATAACATATTGGACCTGGTCATCACCAACATGGGTGACCGGTGTTCCACAGTGGAGGTCAACCCCTCGCTGGTTAGATCTGACCATAAACAAATCACTTTGGATATCCACATTCCACTCCCACACCCAGACAAGGAAACCACCATGAAAAACTTTTCAAAAGCAAACTTCACATTACTTAAGACCGAGGTGGAAAGGTTCAACACCCTCCTTGTTCTTGTTGCTAAAGAATAATGCTATCCAAGCTGCAAAATCCTTTACTAATGCATTCTACGGGCACCTACAAGAATGCATGGATCGTGCTATCCCAAGCAAAACCAAGAATCACTCCTCCAAGAAAAGGAAACCAGTCTGGTGGACCCCTGCCATAAACAAGCTATACAATAGAAGGAGGAAACTAGTACAGAAAAGAGTAAAATCCCAAGAAGGGAAGACATCCCTGATCAGTATCAGGAAGAAACTACAATCCCTCATAAAATAATCCAAGGCGAGCTTTGAAAGAAAAATTGCCAAGGACTCCAAAGATAACCACAAGGCATTCTTAAGCTATGTCAAGAATCTAAGTGGCAATGCTCAGATCTTCTCAGAGTTAGTGCAGAATGGCACAAAATACACTGAACCGACTGATATCACCAACATCCTGGCAGACAGGTTCAGCGCAAACTTCACCCCACTCTCACCCCCAAAAGGGCCCATAACCACACCAGAAGAATGTAGAGTCCCTGAAATCACAGACACTCAGGTTAAAACAGCCCTCTCCAAAGCTAAAAACATAGCATCAGTGGGACCGGACGGTGTCCCAGGCTGCATCCTACATGAGCTCAAAGATGAACTAACCCATCACCTAAACACACTGTTCAAACACAGCCTCTCCACAGGCTACATACCCATAGAGTGGCACACAGCAACGGTTATTCCGCTCCACAAAGGTGGAACCACAACAGACCCCGGGAACTATTGCTCTATAAGCCTGACTAGCTTGGTCTGCAAGGCTATGGAGCACATCATCATGGAACTCATTAACAGAGACATTGGGAACCTCCAAACACTGGACCATACCCAGTTTGGCTTTGTTAAGGGCAGATCATGCCTCCTAAACCTGGTGGACTTCTTTGAAACAGTTACCAAGGCTATAGATGAGGGAAAGGTGGTACACACAGCCTACCTAGACCTTGCTAAGGCCTTTGACACCATTCCCCATTCTGGTATTATAGACAAGCTCACCAGCCTGAACATAAACCCCTACGTCACAAGATGGGTTGCCAACTGGCTCACGGACAGAACCCACATGCTGAGAGCTGCGGGAGCTAGGTCAGACTCTAAACTGGTTAAAAGTGGCATTCCCCAGGGCTCAGTCCTAGGACCCCTTCTGTTCAGTATGTACTTCTCAGAAGTACAGGCAAGCTCAGGAGGACTATGGCTGACCAAGTTCGCAGACAACTGCAAACTAGGGGCTATAATTGACTCTCCGGCTGACAGAGACATCCTCCAAAAAGGTCGCACTGAGACAGATACCTGCTGTCAAAATCATGGTCTCAAGCTAAATGCCAAAAAGTGCATATTCATCCCCTTTGGAAAAGACAAAGTACACACAAACTACCACATAGGTGGTAGCCCCCTAAATATGGAAAATGTCATAAGGGATCTGGGGACCCAAGTAGATAGTAATGTCTCCTTTGATAATCACATTGCCAAGGTGGTTAGAAAATCCTTCTATGTGGCCCACCTAATCACAAAAGACTTTTCATCCAGATCAAAAGAGGTCATTGTGCCCATCTATGCATCACTCATCAGACCCATCATAGAGTACAGCGCCCCATTTGGGATGTACCTTACAAGACACCTGCAACAGCTGGAAATACCACAGAAGTACCTCACCAAGAGGATCTCTGGCCTCAAACAGATGCCCTATGCAGCTCGACTGAAGAAACTCCAGATGTACTCAGTTGCATACCGTCTACTCAGAGGTGATCTCTGCCTGACATACAAGGCCATGTCCAACCCAGAATTGATGGACATGCTCCACCTAAAGAAAATCTTATCTCCTCGAGCCACACGTTCTAGGGATCTAAACCTCACCACAACAATAAACAGGACATGCTGGAGGGATAGATTCCTATCCCAGAGACTTCCCATGCTTTGGAACAAGATTCCAATCTACATTAGGCAGCGCTCCTTGCTAACACTCTTCAACAGAAACCTTGATGAGTGGATGGGAAACAACAAGTTTACCCCGGGGATCACTTCAGTGGCTCTGCTGGACAGAGGCACAGGGAACTAATATATGTGGGCGGTGAAAGCCAATACATTCTGGCTAGGCTTATAAATGCCTTCGGGCAGATAGCCTAGTACCTACCTATGAACCTATGATTCTCATAGGGAAATTCAACTACCCATCAATTAACTGGGAGACATATACATCCAACCAAGGGTAATAACACTTATGGACTTGGTCCTCACCAGTATGGAACAGCCCTGCTTTTTTACCAATTGTATCTCCTTCATTCATTAAATCAAACCACAGATCAATCAAATTTACCTTAAGGCTAAAGCCAGAAACATCCCCAATGTCTCAATATTCAGAGAGTATATCAAGGCTAAATAAAAAAAAGCACAAAAAAAAAAAAATGCTACGAAAACCACAGATCAGTGACCACCAGAGAGTTTTAAAATCTTTATTCTCTCTCTGACATCTCAGCAGTAATGTCTTCAAGGCGGATGCCTTGAAGGCATTAATGCCGAGATGTCAGAGAAAGAGAATAAAGATTTTAAAACTCTGTGGTGGTCACTGATCTGTGGTTTTCATTATATCAAGGCTAATCTACTGAAACTGAGTGATGACCTGGATAAATTTAACATCTCCTTCCAGTTAAGTGACCCTGTTGATTATACAGAATCTGTTACCTTCAAATTCTATGCACATGTGAATGGCTGCATAGATGTATCTGCCCTCCTCTGAAGAAAATAGAATGCAAAATTCAACAATAAACCCCTAAAGTAGAACTCAAATACAAAAAGGCTGTATAACAAAAAAAAAGATTATTGCATGCAAAAATAAATGTAATTCTCAAGATGAAAAAAAAAGCTTTTGCTAAACTTAACAGGGATCTCTGGACCCTGATCAAATCAACCAAGGCCAAAAATAAGGTAAAAATAGTCTCCTATGCAATGGACCACAACGCCTTCTTTAACTATGTTGGAAGACTTAGAAACAATGCCCAGCATTGCACAGAGCTAATAGTAAATGATACCTTACATTTGGACCCAGAAGACATAGTCAGTCAACTACCAGATAAATTTAGCTCTAACTCAGCCCTCTCTCCCTCCTACATTTCCACATCTCCTGCCCACATCTACAACACTCCCTCAAATCCCACATTAACAGTTCCTTTAGGTTCTATAGAAGGACAAAAAACAGCCTCTATGGGGCTGGATAACATACTGGGTTGTTTACTTGCCAACCTGAAACAGGACCTTCCAGTTAAATGACCCTGTTGATTATGCAGAATCCTTTACCTCCAAATTCTGTGCACAGATACTATTCAATGTCAGCCTCCAAAAAGACTTTGTACCTGATGATAGGAGGACAGGGACTTTCATCCCCTTGCATAAAGTCAGGAAGTAAATGGACTCAGGAAATTTACCAGCTTCACCTGTAAGACTACAGAATTGATTGTTAATGAATTCATAAAAGACATAGGTAACCTACAACCTCTTGATCCAAGCCAATTTATATTTGTCAAATGTAGATCCTGCTTATTTTGCCTGGTTGATTTCTTTAAGAAGGTTAATGAAGCAGTGGATGATGGCAAATCAATACACAGTGCATATCTAGACCTTGCAAATGCATTCAACACCATCCCACTCTTAGGGATTGTAGATAAACTCTCCCACTTAAATGTAAACCTGTAAGTATCTCATTGGACAGCAAACTGGCTCACAAATAAAACCTGGGAAATTAGGGTGGGCAGTTCCACCTCCTTCAAAAGACCTGTCATTAATGGTGTGCCCCAGAGTTTAGTCCATAGGCCACTACTTATCAGAGGTCAAAGTAAATGTTAAGGGTTTATGGCTGATTGAGTTTACAGGTGACTGTAAATTTGCTGCCATCATAAACTCCCTGTAGTACCCCAATATCCTCCAAGAGGGCCTTTCCCAAACTAATAGCTGGTGTCAAAAAACACAGAATAAAACTGCCTTTCCCAAACCAATAGTTAGTGTCAAAACTACAGACTAAAACTAATTATTTAGAAATGTATAATAGTTTTGTTTGGCAAAAAAAGAAGTCCGTTGTAACTATCACACTGACAACACCCCTAAAACTGATCAAGTAGTTAGGGACCTGGGAACCTATGTAGACAGTGGACTGTCTTTCGATCCCCATATACTCATTATTGTAAGAAAGCATTGGTTTTACTGCAGAACTTATTACTAAGGGTATGGCGTCCAGGTCCTGGCATGTAATCATTCCACTGTATTCTTCACTCATTAGAATGATAATTGAGTATAATGCTACCTTCAGTATGTACCTGTCTAAATAGATAACACAACTTGAATGCCCATGACAGATTTTTACTAATAAAACCAATGGCCTAACTCATAAAAAAAATATGATGACCATCTCAAAGCTTTGCCCCTCTTCTCTGTGTCGTACAGGCTACATAGAGGCAATCTCTGCTTCATGTACAAACCCTATCCTGTCAGAACTACTGGACATTTGCAAATCCAATGAGGGCATAAATACTCACTCAGTATATCTTAATCTCTTTTGCTACATAAAACATGTTGAAGAGACAGATATTATATTAAAGAGAACACCACTTCTTTGGAATTGTCTACTTCTCCACTTAAAGCAAGGCTCTTTTCTTACACGACTCAAATGCAATCTGGATGAAGAGATTATTTATTTATTTATTTACTTTCAGTTTGTTTACCAGGGTGGTCCATTGGGCCATGTGGAACCCATTTTCAATGGAGTCCTGGGGACAAAAAGCTCCAAAAAATACAAATGTAAATTGCAAAAATTACAAAATTACAAAATTGCAAACATTACAAAACTTAGAGATTAACGAATGAGTTAGAAAAATGAAAGGTAACAACAGTTGCAGTAAAATTGGCATTTGAGGGGGCAAATGCATGAAAAATCTTTTCAAACAAATTGCTACTACTAAAGTATGTTAATTATGATGATGATAATTGTTGCAGAGATTATGAGGCTGTAGGAGGCTATTAGCAGATATGTTTGGTATAGAGATGAGTATAGTCAAGGAAGTTATGAAGGATGAGAGCAAGAGCATTCCCTTTGTGAGATTAAGTGTGAGTGAAGTAAAGTTTTGAAGGTAGAGAGACTGTTTGTGGCATGGATAAGAGGTGGGAGAGAATTCCAGTGAAGAGTTAGGCAGAAGGATAGAAGATGTTTCCCAGGAGGGTGGGTAGGTTTATGTAGTTATATTAGATTTTGGAAGTTGGATCGTAGCCATTTGTTAGGAAGGTGCATTTGGAAGGTAGAGGCAAGGGAGGGGCAGAGGGAGGGACTAAAAATAAGTTGTGTGCCTGGATGAGTTCAGCTCCAGCCAGTTCAGTTGGCGCAGGGAGATGCAGTGATGGGTATTTGATCTCTGGCCAGTTGCAAATCTTTAAATTTATTGTAACAGGAGGAAAGTTTTGATTTGAGGGAGGTTTGCAGGTTGGTGAGAATAGAGGCTCCATACAGGAGGGAAGGGATATGGTATGTGTTTGCAAGAACAAGCCTGGTGGAAGAAGAGATGAAATGGTTGTGGCGGTAAAGCATGCCCAGTTTCTTGTGATTTTTTTTTGACGATTTCATGAAGATGGGTATCAAACTTTAGTTGGTCATCAATGAGGATTCCTAATAGTTTAGCAGTGGAGACTATTTCAAGAGGAGTGTTATTTCGGCCGGTGATAGAGAATGAGTTTTTGTCTTGGGTAATGCTTTTAGAGGGGGGAAATATCATTAGTTTAGTCTTGGTAGCATTTAGTGCTAGATTGTTGTCTAGCATCCATTGTTCAGTGGAGGAGAAAGTGTCTTGGGTTAATTTTGTTAATGAGGAAATGGAGGTAGCAAAGCAGATTATAGTCGAGTTGTTGGCGTACTGGATGAGGTTGGCATTAGGGATGGCATGGTAGAAGTCATTAATGAAAATATTGAATAAAAGGGTACCTAGAATTGAGCCCATAGACACACCTGTGGGAGTGTTTGGGAATGGTGAGATAGCTTTTTTCCACTTAACTGCTTGTTGCCTATTTGATAGGTAACTTGTGAACCAGTTGATAGAGGAGTGGGATAGATTTAGTCAGTTTAGTAAGGAGAAGATTGTGAGAGATGGTGTCAAAGGCCTTAGAGAGGTCTAAGAGGAGAGTGGATACAATATGACCAGAGTCTTGGGTTTGTTTATGGTTCCAAGGAAGGAGACGAGAGCAGTGGTGGTGCTGTGGCTGGGTTAGAATCCATGCTGGGTGGGAGTACGAAGGTTATTATTTATAAGATAGGGTAGAAGTTGTAGGTGGATGCATTTTTGAAGAGGTTTTGAAATATGGGATAGCATAGCATTGGGACGGATGTTGGAGATGTCATTTTTGTTGCCCACTTTATGGAGTTAAATAATATAGGCGTCTTTACAGAGCTGGGGGTCATGGCATTCTGGGAATGATCTCTCTCTCTCTCTCTCGCTCGCTCTCTCTCTCTCGCTCTCTCTCTCTCTCTCGCTCTCGCTCTCTCTCGCTCTCTCTCTCGCTCGCTCTCTCGCTCTCTCGCTCTCTCGCTCGCTCTCTCGCTCTCTCGCTCGCTCTCTCTCTCTCTCTCGCTCTCTCTCTCTCTCTCTCGCTCTCTCTCGCTCTCTCTCTCTCTCTCTCTCTCCATGGTTCTGTGATAGCTCCTCTACTCTTCTTTTGTTGTAATGATGTCCTCCTATAACTACCAAATCTTAAATTAATAGTGTGTTCAGCTGATATGCTGCTCCTGCAAATCAGTACAAGCAACTCTGACATGCAAACTAATGTAGAAAGCAACTTTACACAGTTATCACCACATCTAACAAGCTACTAATTAACCCAAAGAACTAATGTTATTGTCCTCGCCTTAGCCAAGAAATGACCCTCCTCTCTCCTTTACTCTACATACAAGTTCTGTAAATACTAAAGTCCATGCTTAATTATAATTATAGCACAGGATCAGTGAGCTCCTCTCATCCACTGCTTGTAAGGCCATTGTCAAAAATATTTTAATACCCAAATTTAAATATGGTCTTTCTTTTCCTCTTTTGCATTCATCCCATGATACTCAATAGAATGCAGACTGCTGAGAATACAATATGCAGATTCTTGCTATTAACAGACCCCCTAGATGCATCATTGCAATTTGCTAATAAATTCTAAATGGTTTTCAGTGCCTACTTCAGGATGTTCTAAAGCACAGTTACAGCCTCCCTGTAAGAGTGAAACACAAAAACACGAAAATCCTTATGAACTCAGGAATACACAGGAAGACAATTTCCATCTGTTTCACCCTGCATTTAAAACTGTTGTAGGTAAGAGTGCCTTCTCTAGATTGGGACTTGCTACCTGGGGCCACCTGCCTAATGACAATCAAAAACCTAGAAACCTTTAAAAGCTTCAAAGATTCATTTAAACAGCATCTCTTTTCAGAATCTTTCTGCAACTGCTACCACAGCATTTGTTAGGTAACTGATCATCCCATATCCTAAATAATACAATGCATTTAAACATCTTTTCTTAGATCCATAATGTGACATTTTATACATTTATATTCCATATGTATATAGGATTTTATGTATTATTATATTGTGCTTTATGCATATCTTGACTTGTATTTTGTTCCTTTCTCAATGGACTCTGCCTGGATCATTTTACTCTTACCCTGTCAGCACTGAATTGTATCATTATGTATGAAATCTTACCATTTACTCATTATATATGTGATATTTCTGATTAGTAATATCTTAATGTATTTTCTACTCTTTGAGCTTGGGTCACAGCTGAAAGGTGTTTATTTATTTATTTATTACTATTTGGTACCCAGGTAACTGGATACCAAATAGTAGTAAATAAAATAAATACATTACAAGTAAATATTTGATACAGCACATTGTCAGTTTACTTTTCAAAGTTTTTGGATAAACTATTATCTTATTTTATCTGCATCTGTTTTAAGAGGTGTGTAATTTCATTCAGTATCCTTATCTGCTTGTGATTATGTTTTTGTTCTGAATATATATTATAGAAGATCTTTCAGTTTGTCAAAGACATTAGTATCATTTGGTAAAAATATTTTCAATCTTGCTGGGAGAAAAATATGGGCTTAATACTGTATTTTCTTGGGAGTTTCATCAAAAGCCAGCAAGCTTTTCTTTTTTTTCTCACTGACTTGAAATAATAGTCAATGTCAAATCTGAAATTGTTGCTGCAAGATCTAATAGAGGTCTTTATTTAAAAAAGCAGAATTCAATACTGACCCTTTGTTCAAGAAAGATAAAAAATCAGTCATGAAATTGTGAGGAGATCCTGTGTTAACAGATGATTTAGCAAGTGATTTGTCGAGTCTTTCTTTATTCAAACTTTTTATTAGAACTCTTTTTTGAAAGCAGTCATAAAACAACACTTCCTCATACAATTTGTAGAGTCTTTCTGATTCACATAAAAGGCTTTAGGGAACCAGATGATTAAGAAGTTAGTCATACTATTTCATTTCAGTTTTGTTTTCATTCCATATATTCTTAAATTGTTCCATCTTTCACTATTGTGTATATCTTAGAACTCGTTTTTTTATTATTATTAGACAGGTGTTTTATTTCAAGTGAAACTCAATTTGTGTATCCTGATCTTTTAATTGCCACCCACATCAATGATAGAATTTTCAATGTCTTTAATCTGGCATCCCAGTTGTTGAATCACATATATTAGAATTCCACTTTATCTGTTTGCAGTTTTCTTGAACAAAGTCTATTTTGGTATTAAACCACTGCTACATAATTATAGTTAGGCCCTGTTTTGTAGTAAGCATTTATTGCAGATCATTTTAGAGACAGTTCTTAATGACAAGAGTTGGAAGCACTCATTTTTTTATTGTAGACTCAGAACAAAAATGATAGCAGGAAAGACAATGAGTAGGTCTCAGGGCTACGGATTACCAAATTTAATTTAATATTTTTCAGAAAAGTATTCTGGAGAATATAGTTCTTTGTTTACCCAGGGAGTATCAAGTTTTCTGTCAAAGTTTGCATTTATGTGTACAGCATCCAAAGGGAACTACTACTCAGCGGCCATCTTAGACGGAACTCAATTGTATGTATTTCTGATAACATCACAAATGCAAAAATGAAGGAAGAGTAGCAGGAGTTCATGAGTGTGGGACACAAGAAGTAAGTGTGCAACCTTTTTCAGAAGACAACGAAAGAGGTATTGTAAGAGTTTAACTCATTAATACCTATGTGGTGTGGAATGTCACATATCTAGCAGTCCAAACACATCCTGCATTCCAGGACATTTTCTCAAAAAAAAAACTTAAAAAGCATAAGATAAACAAATGTAAGCATTTTGTGAACAATAAAAGCTACTAAAATTGTGCAAATGGCAATGCCATTAGTAAGAAGCATTCTTTACAATGATAATAGTCAGTGCATTCATAATATTTTCCATAAATACTGAAATATAACATACATGAATACAAAATTATAGTTTTGTAAACTTTCACAAACACATTTTCATATCTTGAAAACTGTACATCCTAGACATATATTGTTAGAACATTTTTGTTAACCAGCCACACGCTTTTATGTGACAACAAGAAATTCCTCTATAACTGCATATTTATTGAGATATTTAGAGAAATATGAAAACATATGCTTAATTCTTTAATTAGCAAAACAAATAATACTGGATATCTCTCAAGATGTGCAACTTGCATGGCAAATATCAAAGACAGTTTTCTTCAACAACATCTAAAGTTTCACTTAATGTCATGCAACAGTTTGTAAGTCAATATTTTTTTTTTTGAAGTATTAAGTATGTATGGAAAATATTGCTTATTTGTATAATTACTAGCAAACAACTATCAATATTTCCAGCATATTGTGATATAAACCAGCATGACAGTGAATTGTCCTGTCTCCCACATTGGTGCTTCACACTATACACCTCAGTAACATGTAGGTCTCCCAGTTATGAAAATATGAACATAAATTTGAAAATATGAACAATAGGCAAGCAAAGATTAATTTTTGTACTGCAGGACATCACAGACTAATAATCTTAGTGTCAGTTTATTATTAATGCCTTACTCTTTCTAATGCTGCCTATTATTAGCTGGCTGGGCACTTAGTTAAAGATGCCAGACCCAAAAAAGTTTTGGATGTCATAAGGCATTATGAGTGTGAACTGGAAATATACAAAACAGGCATTTTAGGCTTGAGTGAGTTAAATGTACAGTACTGGAGACAGAAATGCATATGGTGGAGACACTTAACTATTTCAGAGAATCCAGAAAGCAAGCACCATATTTCTAAAAAAATATATGAACAGAATAACAGCTCACAATTTGGAGATACAAGGTTTACATCTTTGGGGAAACAGGACACATTTTTAACAGAAAGAGTGGCAGGCAATTGGACCAGATCCCCTTAGGAGGTTGTATAGTTGAAATATGTCTAAATATGAGACAGTGTGTGACTGATGTAAGGAAGTTCTTATGTGGCTGGAAAAATAATATACTGGTTAAGTAGATTAGATAGCTTATTCATTAAGAGGGGAAATGGGAAGGCTATGTAAGCATACAAAGACATACGAAACCAAAGAACGAAATGATTACAAGTCCGACAATGGTTAAGAAATGACTCAGCAAATAAATAAATATAACCACTTTGACTACGGCAAAAGGAAAAGGAGCACCAAGAACACAGGAATTAGCATACTTAGTATTTTAATCTCCGATTTCGTCTTTACAGACTTCATCAGAATAACAGTCTTAACACACAAAGCTGCTTAAATACAAGCAATAACTAATCAAATATAAGAATCAACAACAATAAAATGCAATAAAATACTCATTAACCCATTAGATACACAATACTGAATTTTAAAACCTGAAATAAGGAGTGTGTAAAATGACTAGTAATGATAACACTTTGAGAGAAGAGATGCCCCTTATACCTTATTTGTATCTAGGGGCTATAGAAAATAAATATTATTGAGTATAGAGAATGAAATTTTGTCTAAAAGAGATAGTATGTTTCCCCCGATTTTAAAGAAACCTTTTGTCAGAATTAGAGAGTTTAAGCAAAAACAAAAAGGTGGGGAGACTGAGAAAAGATTGGCGTGTGTCACTTGTTCATCTCTATTCCAAATAATAAGACTTGGGGTTTCATTCAGATGCTTTAATATATACAAACACATCAGGATGGATAGCAGCATCTTTAAATATGAACAAACTAACAAACAGAGCTTACATACTACATGCATGTTCACATCTCAACAGCTAACTACAAAATGGCAGTCAGGCTCACAAGTGTTCAGTACTTATACTCTAGTGCAAGCCCTTGGATAGCTTCTTAAAGGTATATACACATGTATATTAATCTACATCCTCCCTCTTAAAAATTGCTTTTCATGCAAAAGAATATTAGAGACAAGCATGCACTACTAATTACATTAGAAACAAAAGACAGTGTTCATCTCCAAGTTGGTTGATATCTGCTACATGGTTTAGAGATTCAACCATATCTCGTAACATAACAGTTGAGACTAGATTCAGCAACAGGGACAAGCTGCAGTGCACAACTCATATCAAGAACTTCTAGATTTGTCATAGGAACAGGAATGTCCTCTGGAACTTCATCTGGAATTGGAACACTGGACAACTCACTCTGAGATAAAGAGTCTTTCTCACAGGCTATTTGCTGTGGTATAGGCTTGGACACTGGTCTCAAATGTTTCCAATTCCACCTAAAAGTTTCTCCTTCTGATTTTATAATGCACGATCTTGGCTCTGGACCAATATTTGTCACAACAACAATCCGATCATATCCTCTGGATGTTTGCATTCTTACCACTTAGCCCTCTCGTAATGGACTGAGCGGTGTACTAGTCTTATCATAGTAGGACATCTGGGATAGGCGCTTCCTCAACAGATTGTTTCTCACTGATCTGTTGTTCTTGACACATGGAGCCAACAGTTGACTACTGATTGGTAATGTAATTCTGGTTTGTCTCGACAGAAGTCTTTGAGCAGGTGAACCAAGATGTTTACCTCGAGAAACATTTCTGAGATTCAAGAGATTCAAGAAAACATCACTACTATCTCATTTTGACTTCTCAAGTTACTGTTTTGCACTTTTCACTGAGGGGTCTGCCAAACCATTTGACTGGGGTTACTCTGGATTACTTGTGACATGAGTAAATTTCCATTCATCAGCAAATCATTTGAACTGTTTGCTTGTAAACTGTGTGCCATTGTCAGAAATAACTTTGTGGGGACGACCATGTACAGTAAAATGATGTTTCATATTAGTAATGACAGTACTAGATGCTAGCTTAGGAAGTAAGTCAATCACGAACCAATTGGAGTAAGAGTCTACTAACTCCAAATAATGTTGACCATTCCACTCGAAAATATCAGTGACTACGAAGGTAGTTCCGGAATCTGGTTAAGCTGAAGTGGTTCTTTCTGTTGATGAGGCTTTGTACTATTACATACTGAACAAGTTGAAAGTGGTCTCTCAATGTCTTGTGACATAGAAGGCCAAATTACTATTTCTCTCACCCTTGTTTTGGTAGATTCTGTTCCTGGGTGATCACAATGCAATGCAAGATAGTAATGTACTCAGGTTGCAAGGATTTTGGAACAATTACTTTTGGACCTTTCATGATGATACCTTTGTCAGACAAAATTTCATCTCTGTATGGAAAATAAGGTTGCACTTCTTGCGGTAAACTAGATTGCTTTGATGGCCATCCTTGATTGATAAAGTGGGTGAGCCTTTGTAAAACTGGATCTGTGGTTTTGTGTTCTCTCAGCTCATCAAGACATGTGGAAGAAAAAATTCTCACTTCCTTGACTTCAAAATCATCAATCAAATGAGAATCGTGATTGTCATTCTGTTTAGTAGTATGTCTGGGTGACAGACCTCCCAACCATTCCGAATTACTCGGTTTTTACCGAGTTCTGGGGTCCAAATGAAGGGGTGCCACGATTCCCGAGTGGCACCCCTTCATTTCCGATTTTTCTTTTCTTTTTTTAAAATATTCACGCTGTTGGTGCTGACGTCATCGCGTGCGCGATGATGTCAACACCATCAGGCTACCAGCCAGTCGGAATTGAGCCCAAGGAGCTCGCATCATTTCCGGCTGGCGGTTAAGTTATCGGCGGGAATGTGAGTCAGACTAATGGCAGCACAAAGTGGCCGGGGGTATGGCAGTGGCGGATGATTATGTGAGACTAGTGGCCGGGGATCATTAATGACAGGCTTGGCAGCATAACAATGTCTGGGACAAACGGATTAATGGCGGTAGCAGGCTGGGGGATACAGCGCGAGCCCTGAAATGGAACCGTGATTAATGGCGGCAACAGAAGAGGCCAAGCACTACTCAGGGTAGGTGAGAGAGTGTGTGTGTGTTAACAGAGTGATCAGTGAATTGGAAAAACCTGTTATAACGTTCAAAACTTTTTTTGCACAATGGTTTTGCTCCCCTGAGCCCCAAGCCTCTGTTTATATAATATACTATCTCCAAGACTGTTGCACCTTAAAGAAAGAGGGATACCCTGAAAAAACAGTATATCTCAGACTTGGTATGTATCTCCTTTACTCACATCTAAGGATAGGACTGGAGTAATGATTCTCAGTTTCAACGTGCACCCAACAAAGGATGTGACCTAACAGTTTCATTTCCTGATCTTAAGTAGTAGCTTTACGTTTCAGCAGAATCTTTTTCCTGTCCTTTCATACTGTTTCCTGTAGCATTTCATCTTGACTTACCTACCAGATCTGCAAAAGTTTATCAGATTTTAAACATATTCAGAACTAAAGCCACAGAATTACATGTTTAAGGTTTTAGATTCTGTTATACCCAAAAACTCATCACCTTCAGCAATAGTGGTGGATCTGGATCTTAACCATGTGCTTATCTAAGTTATAGTAGATAATTAGACATTAGTTAATTGCAGTTTAATCTTAATTGATATTAAACTGCATGTAGTTTTGATTGTTTAATAAATAATTTTGGTATTTAATTTCAATATGTTAGGATCCAGGTAATCCACTAGTTTTGTTTACTAGCATGCTTTGCTACTGATTCTGTACTATGTTACCTTAGAGCATGTATTGAGAAGTTCGACCCCTTCCATATGTGGGGGTGGGGGTGGCAAAGCCCTACCTAAACCCATTGTTTACTTTAGTTGTTTTATATTTATATCACTATTATATGTATCTTTTTCTCATTGGAAGCAAGGATGCAGTAATGCTAACCAATAATGAATGATGGCTGAAATGAAAGTTGATTCTTAATTGAAATAAAACATTGGACCACAACCAGAAACCTTTTCACATCTTTCTGACCAGACAATGCACTGTATAGAGGTTTGTACACTGTTTTGTACATAAGTTTAAACCTATCACTATGTTTAATGTTGGCGTTGTGATTAGTTTTATTGTAAAACACATATTGCGGTCATGTGTTTTTGCTAAGGTGATATTGTACATTTGTTATCAGGTTGGCCAGATGCATTTTCCTTGGATGTGGTGTGGATTTCAATGCTGTTTCAAGGGCAAAGTTTAATGTCAAGCCTATTTTCATTGTGAGACAGTATTGTTTTGTTTACCAGATGATGTCTTTTAGTGTTTTTGCATTGTTGTGCTGTAAAATGTAAAAATAAAATTCAAATCATTGAAGAAGTAAAGCAGTATGCATACATTAGTGTTTATGGTAAATGGGGCAAAATAGCCAGGTAACAGGACACTGGAATGGCTGCAGGGGGGCTCTGGTCTGGTGCCTTGTTTTGGTTGTCCTTCAATTTGCGTTCGAAAGTTGGTATCCCACAATTCCGTTGGAGTGGGTGGGGTTACATAATTATGTATGCAAATTATATGTTAATCAGCGTACAGATTTGTACCTATTTTTCATGGGCCTTGTCCAGATTTTTGATGTTTCCAGGTTGAGAGGTATGCTGGGTGATCTGGATAATGTATCAGCAAGATAAAGAAGTTTGCCTTTCTTGTAGACAAGATTGAAATTGCATCATACGTTGCAGTCTGGCTGGAGCTGAATGCATTGGCTTACTCAGGATCGTGACTAGTGGTTGGTGATCTGCTTCAATCTGGATATGTCTGCCATAAACATAATCATGGAACTTTGAACATTCAAACACAATTGCTAAAAACTCTTTCTCAATCTGGATGTATTGCTGTTCTGTGTGGGTAAGAGTTCTCGATGCATAGGCAACAGGTTGGCCCTCTTGCAGAATAACTGCACCAAGTCCAAATTTCAAAGAATCACAGGAAAGTGTAACTGGTTTGTGAACATCAAAGTATCTGAGTGTAGGTGGACTAGCAATTCTCTGTTTCAGGACATAAAATGCTCTTTGGTGTTGTTCTGACCAAGACCAGGATATATCTTTACGTGTTAACTCCGCCAAGAGAGCTGAATGTTGGTTCATGTCTGGAATGAACTTGCCTAGGTAGTTGACCATGCCAAGAAAATGTTGCAGGGCTTGAATATTGTCTGGAGCTGGCATCTCGGGAATGGCTGTTTGCTTTGAAGAGTCTAGTCGTACGCCTGTACTTGTAAATAAATCACCAACATAAGGAAATTCTTGTAGCCTGAATTTGCATTTCTGAGCATTAAGCTTAATATTCACTTGACATGCCTTTTCTAGAACTATTCTGAGGTTTCTGTCATGCTCTGTTCATCACAACCTCCTAACAGTATGTCATCTATTATGGCAGCACAAGGATACACAGAAAAAATTTGTTCCATTGCACACTGAAAGACTTCACTTACAGAATTTAGCCCAAATGGCATTCTCAAAAATCTCTACCTGCCAAATGGAGTACTGAATGTAGTGGGCACTGAGGATTTTTTTGTCAAGCTGACAGACAATATTCAAACCAGGCATGTCCAAGGGTCAGCTTCCGGTGATTTCTCTTGACCACCTGGTGAATCTGGGCATACTGGGACAATGCAGCAATTGCCTCATGTACACAGACAACCCTCTCCTCCTACAACCCAACACTACAACCTGAGAGAGATGCACTTACATAGCCAAACTGGAAACAAAGCTCTCTCCACCCAAGATTGTGCTAGACAGTCAAGAGGAGAAGGTTAACACCCACACTACACCTCAAGCAACACATAGCCCTTCTAAACCCACACCACCAACACCCACATATAGCAACACTAAATCCACATATGCAGAGGCCCTTAACTGTAACCTGCTCAAGCAATAAGGACCTCTGAAGCTGAAATGCAAACAAACACCAATCACAACCAAAGTGTCACATAGCTCACAACACCAGTGTGCCACCCAACAACAGCCCCTAAGGCAAGACAACGTACCTAACACTTTAGTCATAGGTGACTCTATAGTCCGGCACACTGATGTCCCACTCACCAGGTTGAACAAGGAGAAAATTACAGTCAGCTGCCCTGTCGGGTGCCAGGATGCTCCACATAACACATGCACTCAAGTCACTCCACAACAAGTACAAATATGACTCTGTCATTGTCCATGTTGGAGTGAATGACTTGAGACGTACCTCCCTGGACTACATGAAAAGAGACATGGGAAGAGCTCTCGGATCATGTGGCCCAGGCAGGTATGACCCTAGCCCTGAGTAGCATCCTGCCTTCGCCCAGAATGATACCACAATATAAGGACAAAATTATTGACTTCAACAATTGGCTAAGCTTCTGATGTCATTCAAAGGGGATCCAGTATCTGTCTGACTGGGACGACATGATCGACAGACCACGATGCTTTGCCAGAGATGGTCTGCACCTGTCGCCCCTGGGATTCAGGTTACTAGCTAAGGCTCTTGCCACCCCTATAGTGCCTTTTTTAGGCAAAGTTCAAAGGACAAAACCACCACCGTAACAGGTACAAGCATGCAAAATCTGAAGGTAATGCTACTCAATGCTAGAAGTCTAAACCTCAAAATGCACTCTCTCGAGGCACTCCTAAAAATGGAGAACAAAAAAAAAAAATTAATTAAATCTAAACAAACATCCTCCTTATGTGTAATGATCATACTACTACTCTACTTTTAATTCTATTTTTTTTTTTTATACATACTCTTTCATTTCATCATTCATACTAGGCTATATGCCATTTATAATTATAATAGAGTGTGTGTGTTGTGTGTTTTCATTTTAAATTTTTTTATGATTGCTTTTGCTCGATATCTGTGCAGTAACTGAGACCTGGTTCAAGGCTCCAGAGAGCACCCCTGCAATACCAGGCTACAACTCTTACCACACTTTTCGGCCACCAAACCAGGACTGAAACACTAAAGGTGGAGGAGTGTCCATATTCACCAAGGATATTCACACCACCAGGCTAGTTGCCAACCACAATGTGTCTGAAATTTTCCAGGTGCAACTAACACTAGGTAAGACTGCAATCCAAACTGTAGCTTGCTACAGATTCCCCACCATGTCCCAAGATTCTCACTACACCTTTCTAAACATACTGGAAAATATTCAGATAGAATCAAACACCCTAATACTGGGTGATTTTAACTACCCTGCCATTAACTGGGAAAACTACTCGTGTACCAACACCTTTGCCCAACTGTTCTTGGAATTCATAAATTCCAATGCCCTGAATCAACTAATCCATAGTCCAGGGGCTCCAGTATCCTAGACCTGGTCATTACCAACATGGGAAATCGATGCTCCACACCTATGGTCACCCCCTCGTTAGTCAGGTTTGACCATAAGCTAATTACCCTTAACATCCACATCCCGCCCCCACCCCCCAGTAAGGAAACCTCCATAAAAAACTTTTCCAAAGCCAACTTCATGCTACTCAAGTCAGAAGTGACAAACTTCATGACACCCATGCAGATGGGAACTGAAAGTTTGACTGCTGAATCCTACACTAAGGCACTGTACGAGCACATACACTCATGCATGATTCGTGCCATCCCAAATAGAACCAAGATGCTCTCATCCAAAAAAAGGAAGCCAATCTGGTGGTCCCCTGCCATAAACAAACTTTACAACAAAAGGAAGAAACTGTTGCAGAAAAGAGGAAAATCCCAGGATGCAAAAAACTCCCTTACCAGCCTCAGTAAGAAACTGAGATCCCTCATAAAATCCTCCAAAGCTAGTTATGAAAATAAAATTGCCAAAGATTCCAAAGACAACCACAAGGCATTCTATAACTATGTCAAGAATCTAAATGGCAATGCTCAGATCTGCTCAGAGCTAAAACAGAATGGCATTAAATATACTGATCCCAAGGATATTGCCAATATCCTGGCAGATTGATTCAGTGCCAACTTCACCCCCTCACCCCCTAAATGGCCCATCTCAATACTGGAAGATTGCAAAATTCCAGTAATAACGGCTACACAGGTAAAAAATGCACTCTCCAAAGCTAAGAATACAGCATCCATGGGACCAGATGACATCCCGGGCTGTGTACTACATGAACTACAGTATGAAATGGCACCTCACCTAAGTGTCATGTTTAATCATAGCCTCACCTCAGGTTTCATGCCTACTGAGTGGCACAGAGCTACAGTTATCCCACTCCACAAGGGGGGATCCACCTTGGATCCCAGAAACTACCGTCCCATCAGTCTGATGAGCCTTATCTGCAAGGCCATGGAGTGTCTTATCATGGAACTTATAAACAAAGACATTGGCAACCTTCAAACACTGGACCCCACACAGTTTGGGTTCGTGAAGGGATGATCTTGTCTCCTGAACCTGATTGACTTCTTTGAATCAGTCTCCAGAGCCATGGACAAAGATAAGGTGGTCCACACAGCCTATCTAGACCTTGCTAAGGTCTTTGACACCATCACCCACTCAGGAATCATAGATGAACTTACTAAGCTGGGCATTAATCCCTATGTCACCCATTGGGTTGCCAACTGGCTTACTGACAGAACCCACACTGTAAAAGTAGCTGATTCCAAATCCAGCTCCAGACAAGTGACAAGTGGAGTACCTCAGGGTTCAGTCCTGGGACCGCTCTTGTTTGGCATCTACTTCTCTGAAGTACAGGCCAACACTAAGGGACTCTGGCTAAAAAAGCTCACAGATGACTGCAAACTGGGAGCCATTATTGAATCTCCAAATGATGTGAATACTCTACAAAAGGGCCTTACAGAAACAGATGCTTGGTGCCAGAGCCATGGGCTTAAGCTCAATGCCAAGAAATGTATAGTTATCCCCTTTGGGAAAAAACATGTACCCCTGAATTACCACATAAGTGGCAATACACTAAACACTGAAAGTGTAATAACAGACTTAGGGACACAGGTGGACAGTGGTCTCACCTTCAATAACCACATCACCACAACAGTCAGAAAATCCTTCTATGTGGCACACCTCATCACTAAGGGCTTTTCTTCCAGAAAAAATGGAGGTCATTGTCCCACTGTACTCATCCCTCATTAGACCCATTATAGAATACAACTCCCCATTTGGTATGTACCTCTCAAGACATCTGCAACACTGGAAAGGCCTCAGAAATACCTCACTAAAAGAATCACAGGCCTAAATCAGATGCCCTATGCTGACCGCCTTAAAAAACTCCAGCTATACTCTGTTGCATATGTCTACTCAGAGGCGATCTCTGCTTAACATAAAAGGCCATGTCAAACCCAGAGCTGTTGGACATGCTACACTTAAAGGCATCCCAATCCCTCAGAGCCACACACTCCAGGGATATAAACCTTGTCATCACAATAAACAAAACATGATGGAGGGATAAGTTCCAGACCCAGAGACTCCCCAGACTCTGGAATAGACTGCCCATACATGTCAAGCAGTGTGCCTCTTTGGCCCTCTTCAAAAGGAATGTTCACCAAGGGGATCACGTCAGTCAACCTGCTAGATAGGGGTCCAGGGAAGTAAATAGTATGGGAAGAAATAGCCAGGGAATTGTTATGGCTAGGCTTGTATAGGCCCTAGGGCTGATAGCCTAGTACCAACCTATGAACTTATGAACCTATGAATTTGCCAAAATGAACTTTTTCCATCTAAGACAGAAAAAATAGTGGCATTTGGCATGAAGTCTGTGACTTCTTTTACTGTGTGCATTTGGTGATGAGGTGTTGTTAGAGCTTTGCTCAAATCTCACAGATCAATACATATTCTGATGTCATCTGAGCTTTACTCGTGAGCTACCACCATGGAAGATACCCATTCAGCTGGAGTTTCAACTGGACAAATTACACCTTGTTTCACCATTTTGTCTAACTTGGCTTTGACCCTGTCCTGCATGGCTACTGGAACTTTACGTGCTAGTCTGATAACTGGACTGACCTCTGTGTCTAACTTCATGGAGTACACACCTGGACGTTTGCCTAGTTTGTTATGGAAAAGATCGGCATAAGTAGAAACAATGTGCTGGCAAAATTAGAGTAGTGGTCTTTTAAGATGACATGATGGACTTCCCTATTAAATGAAATCAGTCCCATTTTCAAAGAGTCTTTGAGCCCTAATAATGACTGAACGTGTCTCTTGACCAGATAAAATAATAAGTCATTGCTTTTTTCTGCAGAGTAACATGAAAGCACTACTGAGCCTTGCTTTTGAATTTCTTCACCTCCATAAGCAACAAGTTTCGTACACCTTGCCAAATCAAGCTTTTCACCTTTACCTACTTTGGGAACTGTTTCTGCAGAAATAACATTGCACTTAGAGCCTGTGTTAATAAAATACCTCATTCTTGCCCCTTAAATCAACTGCATTAACCATTTCCTGAAGCACTGACACACCATCAACATAAAGAGTAGGCTTCTCACAGTCTAACTGATCAACTTGTTTCTTAAAATGTTCCCTTTTAATAAGAGTGCCCACACTCTTTTGAGTCACAAAATCTCTTGAAATGATTCCATTTATTACATTTGTGGTATTGCTGACCAAAAGCTAAACACTTTTCCCTTTTAGATTCGTGATTACTGCCACAGTTATGACAGTTGGCAATGAAACTAGGTTGGGGCGCATGCTTTGAGTGTGCTGACTCACTCTTGTGCTTCACTGAGGCTGTGCGAAGTCTGGAATGTGCTAGAAAGTTCTGGGGTTTACCAGTGCTGCCATGTGCTTGGGCCTAACATGCTGCGTACTGTCAACATGAGCTTTATCACTGTGCCTTCTAGAGTTGTTCTGGATTGTAAGCATATGTGCTTTTCTGTGAGCTCATATATCTGAAAAGTCTCAGTGGCCTTCTTCAAAGTTAAATCACTGTCATGAAGCAAAATATTTCTCACAGCATCATCTTTTATACCACACACAAGTCTGTCCTTTATCAACTCATCCCTTAAATAACCAAATCTGCATGTTTTAGCTTTATTTCTCAGGTCAGTTAAATATGCTGCAATAATTTCACCAGACTTTTGATCCCTTGTGTAAAATAAGTGCCTTTACATTATAACATTTGTCTGGGGGTTACACATTTTCTCCTTGACTTAGCCTGTACAAAAATATGACAGTTTTCCCCCTCTCCAGCATAAATAGCAGGTGCATACACAAATGAGTGTTCCCATTCTATAGCTTCTGATCCAGCTAAATTAAGTAGAATAAATGCCTTTGTACAGTAATCTTTATCAGAAAATGCAGCCTGTATAAAAATGTTGCACTCTTGCTCAAACACTCTCCAGTTCTTAGCAATATTACTATTAAACACAAGTGCACTGGGTTTTCAAAATCCATCTGCCATGCCCACAAATTATACACAAACACACTGAAAATATGGCCCTTGTAATTATATATGAACAAACTGTTCTGTGAGCTTGTAACAACATCCAGATGACCAATAAACTCTTCAAAATACTTTACTTTGTGAAATATGCTCTGTAATGGCTGTACTTTGCAAAATATGTCTTGTAATGCCTGTACTTTGTGAAATAGTTTTACTGTAACACTGCACAGACATATGATCACTTTATACACTTCTGAAAACTCGGATATCTTTGCTTAATATGAAAATACATATGCTTTGCAAAAAATGCGGTTGTTTCACTTTAGTTTATTCATGTTATGCAGTCAGACTTTATTTCAAACATTTTCTGTAGAAATTTGAATATTTTTATCAATACTGTACATATTTGCTTATGCAAAAATTATTTGGAGCGTTCTGTATGCCTCGTTTCATATTATGCAAAAAGTAATAGTGCTGAGCAAGAGTTATACCTGAAATTCATTTCTGACCTATTTTTATGAAGTACGCACAGTTTTGGGATGGTCCACTTCTGTATATTCCACCAGCATCTGGATAAGTGCCTTAAATTGTTTTTACCAAGCCATTTTAAACTTCATGCCCATTTGGTATGCAGCTTCGGACTTCAGGCCCCTTTAGATATGCTGCTTCTGGTATCATGTATTTTTAGACATGCCACTTCTGTCACCAGGTTTCTCTTTCGTCTCTATTTCAAATAATAAGAAGGCTTGGGGTTTCATTCAGACACTTTTATATATACAAACACATCAGGATGGATAGCAGCATCTTTAAATACGAACGAACTACATACATACGTGTTCACATCTGAACAGCTAGCTACAAAATGACACTCAGATTCTCACGTGCTCAGTACTTATACTTAGGTGCAAGCCCATGGATAGCTTCTTAAAGGTATATACACATGCATATTGATCTACAGTGTGCAATTTAGATATGACAGTGGATAGTCAGAACATATGCTCTATTATACAAAACAACTGAAAGATTTTAGAGGGGAACAATGAATTAGTCAAAGTAGTAGGAGGTAGTAGTAGGAAGTGCACCTAGTTCTGTATATACCAATATGGTTAACATGAAAACATTATTGTTTAAAGATAGTACTAAAAAATACCTGCAACTACTTTAACTGATAAAATTAAAGGGATGTTTAAATGTGGAGAGTGTAACATTTGTCGTTACATTTTAGAGGGCCCTTGTATTTCCTTAATTTGTTTACATTATATGTTACAAGTACCTGGTAGTTTCAGTTGTAAAACTAAAGGGGTGGTTTACTTGAGTGTATGCTGAGGTTGTTGGGTCTTTTACGTAGGTATGACTACTAGATCTTTAAAAGATAGAATTAGAGAGTATTTGTATAGTATCAAAAAGAACGCTGAAATATGATCTTTTTAAGCATACCAAAGCATGTAAACATTATAAAAGGTTTCTTTTTTCTATATTGAAACAACGTATGGCAAATTATAGAGGTGGGGATTTTAAAAATGATTTAGAACAAAGGGAGACATTGTGGCAAATAAGAATGGGGGCTGATAAATGCCCAGGACTTAATAATAATAGGATTCATTTTAAGTGTTTTTGGAAGACAGAAGACTTTTTATAAATAAATAAATAAAATTATCCTTATTTCAGGTTTTAAAATTCAGTGTTGTGTGGTTAATGAGTGTATTTTATTGCTGTTAATTGATTCTTACATTTGATTGGTTATTGGTTGTATATAAGGAGCTATGCGTGTTAAGACTGTTATTCTGATGAAGTCTGTAAAGACGAAATCGGAGATTAAAATACTAAGTATGCTAATTCCCATGTTCTTGGTGTTTCTTTTCCTTTTGCCATAGTCAAAGTGGTTATATTTATTTATACAAAGACATACATGCTGTTCAAATATATGACATTAAGACTGAATACCTGCTGCTGTTATTCCCACACACAGATATACATACAATTTGTTTTAATTTATGAATGCCTTTCCCACATCATGTTTCCTTGCTAAACACAAAAATATGAAAGCACTATATTATGACCTATAACTGTGGATGCCCTCATTAATGAAAAGACAGTATTCCCCATACCACTGGTGTGACATACCGGATAACGTAATGATGAACTGAACTTTACTTATTACACTGTGCTGTACATTTTTATGCTATACATCATCTCTATGTGTGATGTTCTGCTAAGTGATTCATTTTACAATATAATGTTTTAAAATCGATTGGCATACTGTTGAGGATATATATATATATATATATATATATATATATATATATATATATATATATATATATATATATATATATATATATATATATATATGTATATATATATATATATATATATATATATATATATATATATATATATATTTATGGTTTACTATTGTTAGTTCGAAAGGTAAAATATTTGCTGTTCAAAACAATGAATACATAAACTGAAACCAAACATTCCGAACATACACAATGTCGCCCCAAATGATCGATATATTTGAGTCGACATTGTCGCCAAAAATGTCACGTGATAGCTGTATAGCAGCTGATGCAAATCAAACTCCTATACGACATATCACGTTTTTGCAGGGGGCAAGCCCCCCTGCACCTCATTGTGGGGGGCTGCGCACCCCACACCCTCTGCTACTAATATATTCCAACTCTGAGATCACACTACAGTGGGGGTATGGATGAATTTCCAATCTCCCACTGTACTGCGATCTCCATACATATAGTCGAACATGCTTATGTGAAAGGATTACTGCATTTGCATAAGTGTGTTCGACTATCCAATACACTCATCATTTTGTGCAAGACATTCTGATTTTCAGCAGCATGACTGCCGACAGAATGTTGTTCGCACAAATGAATGTAAACCTATATATATATATATATATATATATATATATATATATATATATATATATATAGCTACCTGAAAAGGTCAAATCCCCACAATACCGAATCCAAAAGGATCGAGATGACATTGCCGAAGTGGCAAAACATCTACAACACAGATTACCAAACTTTTTCACAGGGAAAAGGTTTTGAAAAAAATAAGTTGTATAAGAGGTATACTGATGTCATTTTTTATTTGATAGGGCACTAGGACTTTTTATTGGAAATTTCTAATAGTGTTAGTTTTTTTAAATTTACTGTTTCTAAAATTGGTTCTACTATGTGTTTTCTGGATGTAGAAGTTTTCTTGATGCGGTTAATTTATGTTTTCAGTCCAATATTTTTTGCAAGGATACTTCTAGAAATAACGTTTTAGAATTTTCAAGTTTACATTCTTTATTTATGAAGGTTAATGTGGTTAAGGTTCAATTAATATGAGCCTCCATAATTATTAGTGAAGATAGTGAGTTTATTAATGAATGCAATTTTTTGAAAAGCTTATTTTTAGATAGGTATTATCCTATTTTATTGTTAGACCAGTTAATTAAAGAGATTTCTGATTGAAGGCTAAGTAAGTATAGATATTTAGCTGCAGGTTTTGAAAAAGTTGCTCAAAGTCTAGTAGTCAGTGACATGCGTTATTGTTTTCCAC